>NW_025920730.1:0-29959 GCF_902686445.1 Sciurus carolinensis | reverse complement strand
GGGTCTTATTTTTAATCCATTCAATCTCTCTTTTTTATAAGAAAATTTAATCCATTTATATCCAAGGAAATTATTATTAGATAAGTATTTACAGTGAGATTTTGTTGACCATTTTCTGATTGTTTTTTAGAGTTTTTGTTTCTTCCTTCCTCTCCTGCTCTCTTGCTTTGTGGTTCAGTGGTTTTTGCAGTAGAGTTTTTTATAGTCAACTTTTTAACTCCTGTGACCAAGAAACCTGACAAAAACAATCATAGTAGGAAAAGTTTGTTTGGGGATCATGGTTTTAGAGGTCTTAGTGCAGTGATGGCTGGCTCCACTCCTTAGGGCCTGAGATGAGGGAGGACATCATGGAGAAAGAGTATGGTAGAAGAACGTGGCTCAGGAGGTGGCACCAGGACACACATAGGGAGCCTTACCTCATCAGGGACAAAATATAAACCCCAAGGATACCTCTAGTGACCCTATCTGCCTACAGTTATCACCCAGTTATCAGTGGAGTAATGCACTTATTAGGTTAAGGCTCTCATAACCCAATTATTTGAGCTCTGAACTTTCCTGCATTGCCTCACACATGAGTTTTTGGGGGACACTTCATATCTAAACCATAACATTCTACTCCTTGCCTCCAAAAGCTCATGCACATTTAACAATGCAAAATATATTTAGTCAATTTCCAAGAGTCCCCACAATCTTACAAGTTCTATTACTGTCAAAAGTTCAAGTCCAAAGTCTCTTCTGAAAGGCAAACTTTCAGCAACCGCCCCTTTAAAAATCAAAAGTTACAAATATCCAATATATAAAGGCACATTTCCATGCAAAGAAATATGGGCATAGAAATAAGGGCTGGGACCAAGCAAGACTGAAATCCAACAAGACAAACCAATCCTGTAGCCCCATGTCTGGGGTACATGGCATTGTGATGTTCTCTCCAAAGGGCTTGCACAGGTCCACCATATGGCTTTACTGGTTTCAGTCCAGGTGGTCTCTCTCTTGGTTTGTTTCTGCTTGGCTCCTGTAGCTTTCCTTGGCAGACATTCCACAGTGCTGGCATTTCTTAATCTAGGGGGTCTCCACTGCAGCTTCAGCTTCCTTCTCACATCTTCACACATTGCTCTATCAGGGACAGCCTGCAGGGACTCCAATCCTGCTGCACTTTGCCTGGTCTCCCAGGCTTTCCTTTGAATTCTTGGTGGAAGCCTCCATGACTCCCTAACTCCAGCTTTCTGCATTCCTGCAGAACCAGCACATGTGGTTGACACCAAGTTCTGCCAACATCTCAGGCCATAACCAAACATCCAGGGACCTTGGGTACAGAAGCCTCTGAGTGCTGGAGTAACTGATCATGTTGAAAAAACTTCCGAGGCTCCCTTTTGTAAGAAGGGTACCCCACTGGTCCCTCACATGAACAAAATATATACTCAAAGTCAAGGGCTGGGGAGATAGCACAGTTGGTAGAGTGCTCATCTTGCAAGCACAAGACCCTGGGTTCAATCCCCAGCACCACAAAAAAAAAAAAAAAAAAAGTCATACCCACAATGATTCACCTCTTCTAACCACACCCTACCTGCCTACGGTTACCACTTACTTAATCCCTATCAGAGAATTAATGCACTGATTAGGTTAGTACTCTCTTAATGCAATCATTTCACGTCTAAATTTTCTTGCATTGTCTCACACATGAGCTTTTAGGAGACACCTCATGTCTAAGCCATAGTAGAAGCTTTGAATACTTTTTATTTTGTTTTGTAATTCTACTAAAGATTTCTGCTTTTGTGCTACCCTATGGTTTATTGTGAACATCTCATCCTTAGCCTAGTTCGTGCTAATAACAGCTTACCTTTGATTGCATACATGTCTGCACTTTTATTCACTCACACACACATTTTATATTTTCATATCAGAATTTACATCATTTTGTTCTGGTTTGTGGATAGTTCCTAGTTAAAGTGTCTGTGGGGAGCAGTGGAGACTTCCTATTCCACCATCTTGCTGATGTTTACTCCACACTCATTTGCTCATAATTATTTGATCTAATAATTACACTCATAAATGTGTGATAGTAATAAAATATGATAACAGCATAAATCTTGCAAGAATCATCAGAATTACAACTAGCATGATAAGCATACATCCCCAAAGGAAGCAAACATCTGCAGATGAATCTTCCACATTGAGTGTAGGGTGGGTCCATCAATGTTGAGTCACAGTAAACAGTTCTGCATTGTCCACATATCCACGTAGGTTCATCTTTCCTTTTTAAGTGCTCAGAGTTTAAAAGCATTAAAGAGTCAGGGTAAGAATTAATTTAGTAGACTTTAAATATTGAAGATCTCATATACCATAACAGGAAAAAATTTTTCAAAAAACATGAAATTTAAAGAAAATATTTGCCACAATAAAACAAAAATGACTAACATCTATAATAAGTTCTTCTGAGAAATAATGTTGGAAAAGGTAAAAGAAAAAAGAAAAAACAACATAAATTTGGGAAAAAATATATGAAAAGGTAGCTTACATAGGGAGAAAGTGAGTGGTTTGAAAACATATGAAATAGGATTATAACTTTTAAATTATTGAATGAGTAAATATGGTGATGGCCAGTATTGATCAGTTTATGGAGATAAACGGTAGTGCCACCTCCTACTTGTGGAAGGGTAAGCTGATCTATTTTGTGTTCATCTGATGAAATACTGAGTATCAGGTGCCTTGTTACATAATGTTGTGCTTGAAAAGAGACTAGGATCTTAGATATGTATATTATATTTAGCATTTGCTGAAATATGTTTTATGCAAATGATTTTTGAAAGTGCTGATCTTGAAACAAACAAATTTAAAAACCAAATAATTCAGCCCTCAAAAATATCATTTTAATTTAAATTTTGTAACAATGATTTCTAAAACCCCTTCTGCTGTAGGACTTCAAACCAAATCCACACAGATCAGGGAATGAACCTTGAGAGGATACCTTGCTCAACATCCAGTCTGAACACTTCATAAATGACACTGTTCTGATTTCAAAAACTACCAACAGCACAGTGATTTCACAACTTTTCTCAGGTGCAAATGCTTCAGTATTTAGTCACATTTCTCTTAAGTAGTTCTTCTTTTGTCTCATCTAATTCCTTTCTTATACTTCCTCCTCTTCCTTCCCGCCTCTACATCTTTTATTCCTCCTCTTCCATGAGACCATTAAATTTGTTTAAGTCTCTTTACCTGAATTGATACAGAGAAGGAGCTCTTAACTAAATGAAGAGGAAATTTAAAGATACTTGAGCCATACAAAGCTGAAGATAAAATTCTGACTACAAAAGTTCAGCCTTTTATATGGTCGCATATAAAAATGATTAACCATTTTTAGTGTTTTGTTTAAACTAAAGCACAAAAGCACAATACAGTTCTCATCAATGATGTCTCGAGTTGTTCTACTGTAGTTTCTAAACTTTGAAATCCACATGTATTCTGCAACTAATTAAATCACATTATTTATTTCTCCCTCACTCTTCTTAATTCCTTAATTCTGTTTTAACATTTGTATTGTTTTTCCCTTGATTTCCTTCATCCTTTGCTATTCATTTCTCCTTCTGTGTCTCACTCAGAGAGATAACACCAAACTCTTGGCTTAAAGAAATTATTACTAATGGCTACAGTGACCCACTGACAGTTTTGGAGCATATCATTTAGATTTTCTGTGCCTCCCATTTTTTATTTTTTAAAATTTGTCTTAATGACATTGACCAGCAGTCTTCCTTAAGCAGGCTATGAAACTCATTACTTTTGATAAGACACAGAACTATTATTTTTGGTAAGGACATTCATGGCTTTGCATCTGTTATAGTATTTCCTTGTATTCCAAAGAGTTTTCTTTTTTTTAATTTATTTTTATTTCAAACAGTTGGGATACATGTTGTTTCTCTGTTTGTACATGGAGTAATAGCATACCATTTGTGTAATCATACATTTATATAGGGTAATGGTGTTTGATTCATTCTGTTATTTTTTCCTTCTCCTCCACCCCTCCCACCCCTCTTTTCCTCTATACAGTCCCTCAGTTGAATGATCTCGCTGATAAGCAGATGATGACACAAAAAGAGTTTTCTTTTTTAAGCTAAGAAACAGTCATTCCTTGACATTTTAAAATGTATTATTTCACTTTGAGGCAGTTTTCTCCAAAACAAACAAATAAAAGTAAACAGTCTTATATTTAAGAAGGTAATAGAATATTAGTGGAGAAAACATTTATCTAAAGCAAAGATTTCTTTCAAGCCCAGAATTCAAGTATGTATGCTATAAATGACCATTGCTGCTCAAAGGTATGTTGGCATTGTTATTATTGAGACAAAGTGGACACAGGGATATTCTGAATATTGGATGAGGAAACCTGTAGATTTGTGAGAGCTTTAATTTGAACAATAGGCAAGCTGTTAGAAGGTCTAATGTTAGAATCCAAATAGATCATAACAAAATAATACTAGGTTATATTAACATGCCTCTCTCACCACTGGACAGATCTTCCAAACAAAAATTGAACAAAGAAACCATAGATCTCAATAACACAATCAATAATTTAGACTTAACAGACATTTATAGAATATACCATCCAACCAAAAGTGAATACACTTTCTTCTCAGCAGCACATGGGTCCTTCTCTGAAATAGACCATATATTATGCCACAAAGCTAATGTCAGCAAATACAAGAAGATAGAGACACTACCTCGTATTCTATCAGATCATAATGGATTGAAACTAGAAATAAAGGAAAGAGTAAAAAACAGAAACTACTCCATCACCTGGAGATTAAACAATATGCTATTATATGATGAATGGATAACAGAAGATATTAGGAAGGAAATTAAAAATTTCTTAGAGGTAAACGAGAACAAAGAAACATCATATCAAAATCTCTGGGACACTATGAAAGCAGTACTTAGAGGAAGATTTATTTCATGGAGTGCATTTAATAAAAGAAGTAAAACTCAACAAATAAAGGACCTAACACTACAGCTCAAAGCCCTAGAAAAAGAAGAACAGACCAACACCAAAAGTAGTAGAAGACAGGAAATAGTTAAACTCAGAGCTGAAGTCAACGAAATTGAAACAAAAGAAAAATACAAAAAATTGACAAAATAAATAATTGGTTCTTCGAAAAAAAAAAACAAAATTGATAAACCATTAGCCACACTAACAAAGAGAAGAGGAGAGAAATCCCAAATCACTAAAATTCAGAATAAACAAGGATTATCACAACAGACACAACAGAAATACTAAACATAATTAGAAGCTATTTTGAAAATCTATACTCCAACAAAATAGAAAATTTCGAAGACATCAACAGGTTTCTAGAGACATATGAATTGCCGAAACTGAAGGAGGAGGACATACACAATTTAAATAGACCAATTTCAAGTAATGAAATAGAAGAAGTCATCAAAAGCCTACCAACAAAGAAAAGTCCAGGACCTGATGGGTTCTCAGCTGAGTTCTACAAAACCTTTAAAGAAGAGCTCATTCCAATACTTCTCAAAGTATTCCATAAAATAGAAGAGGAGGGAACCCTCCCAAACTCATTCTATGAATCCAATATTACCCTGATACCTAAACCAGACAGAGACACATCGAGGAAAGAAAATTTCAGACCAATATCCTTAATGAACATCGACGCAAAAATTCTCAACAAAATTTTAGCAAATCGCATACAAAAAAATATTAAAAAGATAGTGCACCATGATCAAGTGGGTTTCATCCCAGGGATGCAAGGTTGGTTCAACATCAGGAAATCAATAAATGTAATTCACCATATCAATAGACTTAAAGTCAAGAGTCACATGATTATTTTGATAGATGCATGTCAGGGTTTCCAGGAGCCCCAGCCTTGGGCACAGTCAAGATGGCGCCTGACGCTGAGCCAAAAGCGGCCAGCTATACAGTAAACAACCAGCAAATTCCAATGATTGGCTAGTTAACGATGTGATTAGAGCATGCCCCCCTCGTGTACCTATTCTATGCCTGCAGCTGTCCGCAGTTTACCTCGAGTGCCCCCCCCCCCGATTGGTTAAAGTGTATATAAGCCTGGTGGGTGGGAGAGTAAGGGCAGCTGCGGAAGAAGCAGAGGGCGGAAGAAGCTGAGGGCGGAAGAAGCTGGGAGTGCGCAGAAGCTGAGAGAAGAGGCTGAGATAAGAAGCTGAGAGAAGAAGCTGAGAGAAGAAGCTGAGAGAAGAGAAGCTGGGAGTGCGCGGAAGCTGGGAGTAAGAGAAGTGTAGGAGAGGGACTGTGCATAATAAACTTCCAAAGCTTCAGACGTTTGTCGTGTCTCTCTCTGCGGCCAGAGGGAACGCGATAGATGAAGAAAAAGCATTTGATAAAATACAGCATCCCTTCATGCTCAAAACACTAGAAAAAATAGGGATAGTGGGAACATTCCTTAACATTGTAAAGGCCATGTACGCTAAGACCATGGCTAATATCATTGTAAATGGTGAAAAACTGAAAGCATTCCCTCTAAAATCTGAAACAAGGCAGGGATGCCCTCTTTCACCACTTCTATTCAATATGGTCCTTGAAACTTGAGTCAGAGCAATTAGACAGACCAAAGAAATTAAAGGGGTATGAATAGGAAAAGAAGAACTCAAACTATCCCTATTTGCTGATGATATGATTGTATACTTAGAGGAACCAGGAAATTCCACCAGAAAACTTTTAGATCTCATAAGTGAATTCAGTAAAGTAGTGGGATATAAGATCAATGCACATAAATCTAAGGCATTTTTATACATAAGCGATGAATTTTCAGAAAGAGAAATTAGGAAAACTACGCCATTCACAATAGCATCGAAAAAAATAAAATACTTGGGAATCAATCTCACAAAAGAGGTGAAAGACCTCTACAATGAGAACTACAGAACACTAAAGAAAGAAATTAAAGAAAACCTTAGAAAATGGAAAGATGTCCCATGTTCCTGGATAGGCAGAATTAATATTGTCAAAATGGCCATACTACCAAAAGTGCTATACAGATTCAATGCAATTCCAATTAACATTCCAATGACGTATCTTGCAGAAATAGAGCAAGAAATTATGAAATTCATCTGGAAGAATAAAAAAACCAAGAATATCTAAAGCAATCCTTGGCAGAAAGAGTGAAGCAGGGGGTATCACAAAACCAGATCTTCAACTCTACTACAAAGCAATAGTAACAAAAGCGGCATGGTATTGGTACCAAAATAGAAAGGTGGATCAATGGTACAGAATAGAGGACACAGACACAAACCCAAATAAATAAAATTTTCTCATACTAGACAAAGGGGCCAAAAATATGCAATGGAGAAAAGATAGCCTCTTCAACAAATGGTGCTGGGAGAATTGGAAATCTATATGCAACAGAATGAAACTAAACCCATATCTCTCACCATGCACCAAACTAAACTCAAAATGGATTAAGGATCTCGGAATCAGACCAGAGACCTTGCATCTTATAGACGAAAAAGTAGGTCCAGAGCTTCAACATGTCGGCTTAGGACCAGACTTCCTCAATAGGACTCCCATAGCACAAGAAATAAAAGCAAGAATTAATAACTGGGATAGATTCAAACTAAAAAGTTTTCTCTCAGCAAAGGAAACTATCAGCAATGTGAAGAAAGAGCCTACAGAGTGGGAGAAAATCTTTGCCAATCATACTTCAGATAGAGCACTAATCTCCAGAATCTATAAAGAACTCAAAAAACTCTACACCAAGAATGCAAATAATCTAATCGACAAATTGTCTAAGGAAATGACCAGACACTTCACAGAAGAAGATGTACAAGCAATCAACAAACATATGGAAAAATGTTCAACATCTCTAGTAATAAGAGAAATGCAAATCAAAACCACCCTAAGATTCCATCTCACCCCAATTAGAATGGCGATTATCAAGAATACAAGCAACAATAGGTGTTGGCGAGGTTGTGGGGAGAAAGGTACAGTCATACATTGCTGGTGGGGCTGCAAATTAGTGCAGCCACTCTGGAAAGCAGTGTGGAGACTCCTTAGAAAACTTGGAATGGAACCACCATTTGACCCAGCTATCCCACTCCTTGGCCTATACCCAAAGGACTTAAAATCAGCATATTACAGAGATACAGCCACATCAATGTTCATAGCTGCTCAGTTCACAATAGCTAGATTGTGGAACCAACCTAGATGTCCTTCAATTGATGAATGGAAAAAGAAAATGTGGTATATATATACAATGGTATATTACTCAGCCATAAAGAATGATAAAATTATGGCATTTGTAGGCAAATGGATGAAACTGGAGAATATCATGCTAAGTGAGATAAGCCAATCTCAAAAAACCAAAGGAAGAATGATATTGCTAATAAGTGGATGATGACACATAATGGGGGGTGGGAGGGGTTAGTGTTGGGGTTGGAGTTGGGTTTAGGGAGGGGGGCAGGAATGGAGGAAGGAAGGACTGTATAGAGGGAGGGGAGGTGTGGGAGGGGTGGGGGGGAAGGGAAAAAATGGCAGAATGAATCAAACAACATTACCCTATGTAAATTTATGATTACACAAATGGAATGCCTTTACGCCATGTACAGACAGAGAAACAACATGTATCCCATTTGTTTACAATAATAAAAAAAACAGAACAAACAATATGTGACCAGTAAAAATCATAAAATTATGAAGATGAATATTATTGGGTATAAAGATAGTAAAAATAAGGAAAGTATGGGAAAAAAAAATAAAACTTAAGGTAAAAACAGCAAATAAAAAATAATAATTTGCTACTGTGTACAGGAAAAAAATTATTTGGCAAACCGTATGACATAGTTGTTATAGATAATAGTCAATGAATTGTTATGTTTTGATAAAATCTTCTGTCCTAAAAAGAGAACCTGAGACAGACACTTTACTGTGATCATGCTAAATATAGTTTTGTCAGCTTATAAATATAACCCTGTTATTCTATGAAACAGTACAAATTTATGCCATTTCCTAGGAGTTATTTGTATCTCAAATTTCAATTTTTTGAAGATTGATTTTAAACCTCCACAAATCTTACCTTTTAAATTAAATATATTTCTTAACATCACAGGTCACAGGAAAAACATGCAGTGTGCTTATATAGGTTTGTATGTTTATAAATCTATATATACACATACACATATACATACATATATACCACTATGCATTTTAGTCAAGTAGTTCACACATTTATTTTATATATATATATATATATATATATATATATATAATAGAGCTAATAAAGCTGTTCATATATATATAATAAAGCTGTTATATATATATGTATATATACATATATGTATATATATAAAGTTGTTAATTACTTATCATGGACTAGAGAGGTTAAAATATTGCTTTTATCTACCAAATCATCACTGTGGGAATGGCAGTAGGGAGGAACTTTTAGTATAAAACAATATTAAAAATCCATTTTATCCAAACATTTTATTAGTGTAGCATGAAATTTATCATATTTGTCTCAGTAAATTCACAGAGGAAGTATTTAGAGCTCCTGGTCCATCTGGAGCTCCAGCCATCAATTTAGGAAACCTTCCATATGACAGATGTGCAGGTGGTTTGGTTTCCCTGTGGCTTAAGGATGCTGAAGAAGATGAGATGAAACCACACTAACCTCTGCATCTTACTGAATACATTTCACCTTTGTGATTTTTATTTCATATGAGCAGTTTTCATTGGTTTTCCTTTGTGTTGAAAGAGACAAACTGGTCATTACGGCCAACATTAGCCTTATTCTAAATAATTATAGGCAAACAAAGCAAAACAAAACCAATCATAAGCTTTGTGATGGACTGAATGTTTGTGTTCCCTCCAAATTCATGTGTTGTAACTCTAATCCTAAATTTGATGATATTAGGAATTAGGACCTTTGGGAGGTAATTAGGGTTAGATTAGAACTTATAAGTGAGATTGCTCTCTACTGTACAAAGGCACGGTGAGGACACAACCAGGAAGAGAGAGCTCTCATCAAGGAGAGAGAACAAAACAGGAGGACTGACTGATAGTACCCAACTTGAAGATTTACTATAAAACTGCGGTATTAAAGACTATTTGGCACTGGTAAAAGAGTGAACAAATAGATGAATGCATCAGAATAGAGAGACCAGAAATAGAGTTATATAAATATATTTGACTGATCTTCACCAAGGTATAAGGAAATACAATGCAAAAAAGAGTCTTTTAAACAAATAGTGCTAAACAGTTGGGTATCCTTTGTTGGTGGGGAAGGTGAATTCAGACACAGATCTTATTACTTTCACAATAGTTGAATCAAAATGGATCATAGACCTAAATGTAAAACCCTGAACTATAAAATTCCTGGAAGGTAACATAAGCTGAAATCTAGATGGCTTTTGGCTTGAGGATAATATTTTAACATACAATACCAAAAGCACAAAAGGAAATCTCTAAAGAAATTAGCTGGGTTTCATTAAAATAATAATAAAAAAATCTGTGCTCTGGGAAAGAGGCTGGTAAGAGAACACCATAATAATTCATAGATTGGGATTAAATATTTGCCAAACATATATCTGATAAAAGATTTTATCCAAAATATACAAAACTCTTAAATCTTAGCAATAAGAAAATGAAAACATGATTTAAAAAGCAGGCAAAATTCTGAACAGACACGTCATTGCAGTTGTAAAGTTGACAAAGTATGTGAAAATATACTCAACAACATATGTTATTGGGAAACTGAAAATCAGAACACAAATGAGATACACAACCTGCTTTTTAGAATGGCCCAAATCTAAAACACCAGTGATACCTGTTGCTCTAAAATTATTCTTCTCTGGAGTGAAAAACAATAAAATCAGAGTGAGTAAATTGTATAGTGCAGTCCCCTTCTTAGTCACAGATGATAAGTTCTAAAGGTCTCAGTGGATGCCTAAAGTCTCATTACATACAGAATCCAATATAATCTCTATTTTCATATATACAGATTAGGATGATCAGGTGCATTGTCTATTATTAACAGGATTTTAAATTATAGTCTTTCCTTTTTCAAATAGTTTTGCAGTTCTTGAATACACACACACACACACCCATATGTATATATAAAAGGTTTATAAAAAGTCTCATATATACTTACAAAAAGTTTAATTTATCCAATAATGAATAATAACTTAAGCAAAACAAGTATTGCAATATGCTTTAATAAAGTATGCTTTAATAAAAGTTATGTGAATATTTTTTCTCTCTCTCTCTCAAAATACCTTATAGTATAAAGTATGAGACTTGAGATGTCACAATGCCTTGGTGGGGAGATGAAGTGTGATGAATGACTCAGGTACTGTGATAACCTTAGGCTACTAGTGACCTGACCAATGTACAAAGAGGGTCATCTGCTTCCAGTAACTCTGATTGTCAAGCCCGAGACAATGTTAATGCTTGCAAGAAAGGCATAGATGTTTGTGATGTTTGGGATCCTCCACAATTGAAGAATTTTTGCTAAGTTATTTTTGAAGAACACTGCAATCAGAACTTCTTGCCTGTTTCTTTTATTTATTTTTTTAACTTCCTTAAAGTGTTGCTGTGGAGGTATTAATCCTTCAGTGAACGCAGAGATAATTATCATGAAATACTCCATTAAAAGATTTCATTCCATAACTTTTCCTCTAATATCTGTTCAATTTGAAATAGTTTAGCTCATTTTGTTAATGTTCACATTGCTGGTTTTGCTTCTGTTCCAACTACTGCTTCTCCTCCTCCTCCTGTTCCTCTTTCTTATTCTTCCTCTTGCTCCTCTTCCTCCTCCTTCTTTTTCCTCTATAAATAACAAGTTCTTCCAATTCCTCATCTGTTAAAACTGCAATGTATTCTTAAACTTCTTCATTAAGTTTCTTAGAAAATTCTTCTTCACCAACACGTCTTGGTGAATACTTTTCCTTATTTCTCCAGCCATCCCTGAAAACCTTTAAAGTCATTCATGACTTGACTTCATAAGTACTTCCAGCAGGTATTTACAATTTCCAGTTTTAATTCATCTATTACAGCTTAGATGAGTGTTACTGCATCAGCAGTAATGAGTTATATTCAGCACTGCATTATGTCCAGACTAGGGTGTTCATCAAATGATGATCAAATGTATTCAAATACCAGAGTTGTGTATGTGGTTCTCACAAATCAGATAAGACCCTGGTGGATGTGGCTGAAGCAGTTAGGTTGTACTTGGAGATTAAAATATAACCTCAAAAATTTCATCTTCATAGCAAACTGATTCAGGAAGACCAGGTGCATTGTCTATTATTAATAGAATTTTTTAAATTCCAGTTGTTTCTCTTTCAAATAATTTTTCACTCTTGGAATAAAGAATTGGTGAAACCATTTCACATCACATGCCTTCATCCATGCTTTCTCCTTATATGGTCAGGATGTGAAGAGATATTGTTTTTTTTGCTTGAGAGCTTGTAGATTCTATACCCTGTACACTTTGTCTGGCTTTATCATACACTCTGCAGCATTGCTGCATAGCACCAGAGGTAATTTCTCCTTCCATTTTTTATGCCTGCTGTCTCCTGTGCACTTTATTAAATATAGGTCCCTTTGAGCAGCTTTTTCCAGAAGAACTCAGTTTCATCACAATTGAAAACATGCTTTGGATGGTATCCTTCCTCCTTAATCAACTTCTTCAAGTCTGCCAGAAATGTGGCAACAGTTTCTACATTGGCAGATGCAGTCTCTCCAGTAATTTTATATTTATTAGTCAAAACCCATTTCTAAATCTGTGTGACCATCCCCCATTTGCAGTAAATAACTTGCTCTCTCATTTCAGTGGATTCCTTGCTGAATTGTTTGTATAGGATAACATTTTATGGTATAAAATGGTACTAAGAGTTGGACACATTTTCTGTTCATGTCTTCCACCCATAAATTGAATATCTTTTTCCATCTTAACTAAGAATGTTTGTGGTCATGTTTTATAATTTGAAGTGTGATTACAAAACTAGCATAAGATTCCTTTTCCTTCTTCACAAGTTCACTGGTAGATTTATTTTTACCATAGTTCTTATCAATCTCAGCAGATTTTTCCCCATTATTATGTTGAGAACTTTTACCTTTTCACATTAAAGAAGTTTCTTACATCTTCTCTTTGTCATGCACAAATTTCAAATGTCCCTATTCTTATGCTTTGGTACCATTAGTGAGTAAAATAAGGATTACTTGAATATAAGCATTGTGATAATGTGACAGTCAATCTGATAGCTGACATAGCTACTAAGTTACTAATAGGTGGGCAGTGTGTACAGCATGGATACACTAGACAAATGGATGATTCATGTCCCAAAGGGAACAGAGAAAGATGATGCAAATCACCCAAATCCCAAGTCCTATAGACACTGAATGTTTATTGTTTCTCAAGTCTTTGCTCTCACCTCTAAACCATATCTGCTTTGGTTTATTAGTTATCTGAATGAAAGAAATTATATAATTGTTCTAGGTTCCCATGACAGAGCTATCTCCAACTCATCCTCTACACTAACACCAGAATAAAATATTTATTGAAATAGAAATTTGGTATCTTGATATTTCTCCAAGGTCTCTTGGATTTATTACAAACTCCCAAATTGGTCTCACCTATTTTGACTTGGTAACTGTATATCCTCTAGTTTCATATTCAATGACTAATAATATACATTCTCATATCACAAGATATCCTCAAACCAAATTCTCTCAGTGTTTTGAAGAAACAGGTCAATGTATTTCTCTTCCATCAAACAGGGTATTATTTTCTCATTGCCATAAAGAACTTGTATCATTACTCATCTAGCCAGATGAACTTATTTTGTTAGTTTAGGTGCCATCTTGCCAAGAAATCTTAGTCCCATCTGATACATGCTTCTCCTTTGCATTCTTTTAATATATTTCTAATTTTTACATTTGTTCATTAATTCTGTCTTATTCATCCATTCATCTTTCCTCCATTCATTCATTCATCCTTTCATTCATTCACTTGCAATGATCATACGACTTCCACACACAATGTCTAAAAATTGTGCAGTGAATACAGGGGTGAAAGGAAAGATGTCATTCTTGCTTCCATGGAGTTATAATTTATGTCAAAAAGTTATCAAATAGAACAGTAATGAAAAATATATTTGACTACTTTGTTCACTAGTCAGAAAAATTTCTTTTGGCAAAGGTGGTATTTTGGATTTAGATTTGTTGCATTTGCCATGTGCTTTGCCCAGATATGTTACAAACACATGTTTGTCAAACAATTTAATGTATACTTAATCAACTTCTATAAATATTTTCCAACTTCTGTAATTGCAGAAATTATAAACTTAGTTGTTCCAAACATATAGATGAAGACTTCTGATTCAGGTTGTTCTGCAAACTTGAGTCTTAAATATAGGAGTATATTGGGAATAAAAATGAGGAGGTACTAAATTCATTGCAGCAGTGGAAGGACAGTTTAATTACCTAGTGGATTAGAAGGTTTATTCAAACCTTGACTGTGCTTCTCAATACCAGCATCTAGATCTCTTTTGTTCCTGCTGATCTTCCATGCCACGTCTTTGGGGATCCCATTTATTTGGAATGCTCTGAATGTTTTTTTCACATAATTGGAAATCTTCAGTGTGTAAAATTTTTAAAGAAATGGAAGAATTACCTAAAAAATGCCTCTATATTATTACTTCAGGTAATTGCCAGAGGACATTCCATATCCACCAGAAACTTCTGTGCCAGTAAAATTACCTCCACACAACTGCACAGATGATGAATTTGTCTATAGATCTTATGGTCACTGTGTTGAAAAAATTCAGAAATGTGATTTTAGGTATTACTTCCCTGACAAATCAGATGAATCATCCTGTGGTAAGTGAATTCCTAAATTTTGTATTGACTGTAACCATAAAAAAGATAAGAAAATGTTAGTATAATCTTAAGCAACACAGCCTAATGTCATAAAAATTTTCAACATGGCTTAGAGTACTTCTTAATGTGAGATCTATTAATATAAAAATTATAATAGAAGAATTAGCATTCACTTTTCTTGCAGGACCCCAAACAGGAAAGTGTCTTTAGATTAATATTTTGTATCCAAAATATTTATTTTACTGTACTCAACTCAGAGATTGTCATTTACTACCTGCTCTTTATCCATTTCCCTTTTTGTATCTACTCCTCATGCCATTAAATAGGGACTATTTAGAGAAGAAGCATTCTAATACCCTTCAATTAGAGTCATTCATTCCACTTTGGCCATTTCCAAAATACATATATAACAATGAATACTATATCAAATATGTAGAGGTCATAATAAAAACAATTTTAGTACAGATGGGACATATGCTTAAGTTTCTAAATGATGGAAGTAGTACTCTCACTGCTACACTTTCAAAAGATGGAGTGTACCTCAGGTTTTCTATAGTACACATTTGAATTCACTCAATTTTTTTTTTTTACTCTAGTAACAGAGAATTTTCGATAGATAGATGTGGGCTCACATTCAGAGAGAGGGAGAGAAAGAATAGAGCGAGTAAAAAATTTAGAAAGCATTCTTACATAAAACCGACATATTCAAAAAATTCACTAGACTTGTCATTTCCTGTGATATTAGAATACAAACATTGTAAGAATCTTAAAAACTTTTAAGGAAACAAAGCAATATCAAACATTGTAAATCAAATTACCTTGAACTTACATAGTTTGAAATTTGCTATAACCACTCTAGAGATTGAACTAAAATTTCACTCTATAATATTACTGTATAAAGAAGAACATACTCTTTCAAACTGGAAAATCATACAAGCACCAAAGTGCTGTGACAGAAGACTGGTAGACTTCGGTTGCAACAGAAGACTTCTGTTGCTGGTAGAAGCCATTAACATCTCACCTCTGCATATGAGCAGATTATTAGCAATTGCAGTTATTCCCATATTACTGTTACTAACAAGTTTTGAATAAAATAAACCTAGATATTTTTAAATTCTTCTAGTGATTATACAAACCACTTGCTAATTATTTTAATTGTGCTTAGGATTTAGAATATTTTAGAAGTCAAGAGTTAGAAAGTGATGTAGAGATAGAAACTGACTTTTATTGACATATTTATTGTGACCCACATTTCTTTTCTTTATTTCTGTTCTCTCAAGTTATGGAAGTTTGTATATTTGAAAGAAAACAATTGTGTAGATGGTATCTGCCATTCCAAGAATATTCACAACAAGATTCAAATATATTCAAGTGGGGACTTGGTAATGGAAACAGTATTTGTCATAGAGAAGAAAACCATAGGCCATCGGGAGATCACACAAAATAAGAAACCCCATATTTTTTAACATCTCTTGTAGAAAATATTTATCAAGCAACTTTCAGATTATTGTTGTAGACCAGTGCTATAGAGTAAAGATGAATGTTGAAGTTAAAGAATGAGAGCACCAAATGTCTTCTTTCAGACAGTATTGAAAAAATAAAATAAAAAGCAACAAATGTTCTTGTGCATGTCATAGAAACTAGAGGAAAAGCATGAATAAGTAAAAAAATAGTTTTTAATTTCACCACACCTTGAAAAGCATTGTTAATGTTTTGCTTAAAAATTATCTGGTCTTATTCTAGTCAGAATAGCAATCAAGAATACCAAAAAAAAAAAATGCTGTGGGAATGTGGGGGAAAATGTACATTCTACATTGTTGGTGTGACTGCAAATTTGTACAACCACTGTGGTAAGCAGTATGTAGATTTCTTAAAATATTAGGAATGGAACCACCATATGACCCAGCTATTCCACTCCTTGGTATTTATCCAAAACACTTAAATTTAGCATACTGTAGTTGCATAGCTACTTCAATATTTATTTATAGCAGCACAATTCATAATAGTCAAGTTATGGAACCAGCCCAGATGCTGGTGTTCCATCAGTAGAGGAACAGGATAAGAAATCTATATCTATACATATACAAAATGGAGTTTTACTCAGCCTTAAAGGAGAATGAAATTATGACATTTGCAAATAAATAACTGGAACTGAAGAACACCATGCTAAGTGAAATAAGCCAAACTCAGAAAATCAAGGGTTTAATGTTTTCTCTCATGCAGAAGCTAAAGCAAAACAAGGGAAAATGGGGGGGGGTGCTCAAATATCATAAAGATATAGCAAAAATAAGTGGAGAAGGAGATCTAGAGAGAAGGAAGAAGGACAGGAAAGGGGACAAAATGAGGAATGAATTCAACAAAATCACTCTGTGTGCAATACAAATACAGCCAGTGAATCCTACCGTTATGTGTATGTGTAAATCAACAACCAACAAGAAATGAGTAAAAGGAAGATGAGTAGAGAAGAGAAAGGATAACAGGGGAGGGAAGAGGAAGGGAAAGTTTGGGAAACACTGGGGACTGAAATGGAATAAAGTAAATGCCATGAATATTTGGTTTAAAATAATAATTCAGTTATTGTGTGTAACTATAATGCTCTAGAAAAGATCTGTTCATCATCCCCTTCTCCAAATGCTTCACTTCTATTCTTCCATTTCCTTCTCCTCAGTCTTGTCTTTTCCTGTTTCAATTCCTTTCCCTCTTTCCCCTTTCACTTTCTTTTCTTATTCTTTTTTGTGTTTTTTACATACATATGAATACAAGTAAATGTCCAGATTTTCTACATAGATGTATGAGTGCATTCTTCCACTTTGTAATAAGTCATGCCATTAAATTTTATCTACAGTATAATTTGCATTTTACTATAAGGAGATCAATAATTTACTACTCTGTTCCCAACTGGTGAACTTCCTAGTTAAATTTATTTTACCTTAAAATTGTAAAGTTACTGGAAATAAAACTGCTTACCATGGGAGAAATATGGTTCCAGTGGAGATAACCTGTGAATCAAACAGATGATTCTTGCTTTCATAGGGAGGTTTCATTAAACCAATAAATATAGAGCATCACAGATGGAGACAGTGCTATAGAGAAAAATGGCAACAAGGAAGGGCTTAGTGTGCAATGAATGGATTCTTCTAATGGAAATGATCTGCACTGGGTCTCTGCAGGAAGACCAGTGTGACTGGGGCAGATAGAGCAAGAACAAACTAGATATCAAATGTAATTTCTTTCTTTATTCACTATTAATATATTTGTTAATTTTTTTCATTTTTGGAAATGTGTGAATAGGCATGTTTTGTCTCTTTTATAGATTAACACTTTTGTTTTTATCATTTTCCTATTTATTATGTGTATCACATTTTACACATTAATTTTATCACAGGGAATACATGTGTGTAGTCTAAAAAGTGGAGGAGGAATGAGTCTTATAATGACAAATAACTGTACTTCTTCCAATGACTTCAATTCAATCCAATTTCCTGGAGATACCTTCTTCTTATACCTTAAGACTCAATTCATCTATGCTCTTCTCACTTTTATTAGGGACTGGTTATAGGTGACTGGCCCTTATTTACAAATAATACATAGCCGATGTCTTGATTCAAAAACCATTTTTTAATTTGTTCTTATTAGTTACACATGACAGTAGAATGTATTTTGACATATTATACATACATGGACTATAGCTTCTCATTCTTCTGGTTGTACATGATATAGAATTGCATTTGTCATGTAATCATAAATGCACATGGGAAAGTAATGATAGATATTACATGATGATTGCTTATAATATCTTAGTTTACATTAAAATTAACAAATGCCTCATTTAAAAATTTTTTTCCTTAGTTGTTTTATGCACCTAGTGTTCTTCTCCCCAACATCAGTGTTATCTTCCAGTTGTCCCAATGCATAAACTCATCTTCCCACTCTCACTTCTCATGGAAGGCCTCTCTGTCAAGGCCAAATCTGCCAACACAGCTATCTTCCAGGCCCATTCCTTCAGACACTATATGGTGCTGAATCCCTAGTTTCCTAAGCACCATGACTTTCTGTGTCTTGTTTAAGACCTTTCCTTTCTATATTATCTCCATTCCTCTTTTACTGTTGGGATGTCTCTTTTGTATATTAGAGACTTTCCCCATTTGTTTGATAATCCTTGGGTCTCCATTAATGTTTAAGAATAAGACCCTTAAAAGTTAACTTGAAGTTTTATATGTGTGATCCTGATGATGTTGTCTTCACTGTCAGATGATACATTCATCATGTTTTACCAGATGTCTCCATAGTGATTTTGAAATAGGAATGTTTCTAATTTAGGTAGTTAAATTTGTCATTTCCTGATGTTTTCTTCCTTACTTGTTCTATTAGAAATCTTAGCTTAAAATTAGGTAGGTATTTGTATACACACACACAAACACTATACATATGTAACCCCCACACCACCCCCCACACACTTACATTTATCTAGTGCGTTAGGACCTGTTACAGGGGTCAGAATCTAAGATACTGATGGAAGTATTGATTTGACTTTGGAAGAAAGATTTTTTCATTTTATAAAGCAAGGATAAAGAATGAGTATTATCAATGTAGAAGAATTTATGAACTAAAAAATTTAGACAATATAATATTAAACTACAATTATATCTCCAATTATTAGTGGAATTTTTTTCTGATTTTCCAGCTTCTATCTTTCAAGTACTCATCTTTCTCTGTCTTGTTTTCATATGTGATTTTATTACCTTTCCATAATGTTTCCTGTTCATTTTATCTTATATTTCCACTTAATAATTATTTTAATTTGAGGCTATTCTTTTCATTTTGCTTCATATTTATCATTTATTTGGGCTATTCTTTCAGGGTGCAATAACTGATACTTTCCCTTTTTCATAGTTCAAACATTATTCAGTACTCAAGTCCTACAACATCATCCCCTTTTTTCATTTGATTCTGATTTCAGGGAAACTTATGGCAGACAACAAAGAGAATCCAATCCCCATTCCACAGAGAATCTTTTTTGAAATCTCCATGCTTTTTACTGCTGTTCACAGTTAAGTTTCCATTAACCCCAACTTTGGTGATTGCCGCTTCAAAGAAAACTAATGGCATGTTGCTATCCTGTCCCTAATTGCTGTGGCTAAGATAGACTTGGTATTCAATGGAAGTTATAAGATCTTGCTGTCTAGTCATTTTCTTGGGCTGATTGTTTTCCTTTATCTAAGTTCTCTTTTTCTATGGTTTTCTTTTATTAAATGATTCTGACTTTACCCATCATTTGATTTAAATGTTAGCAGCATATCTGTCCAAACTATACACAGTAGCAGGTACTAATACTGCTTTGTTTTAATCATATTTTTTTGGTTGACAGGTAGTATTTTGGAATTTTCATATACAAATTTCCCTTGGACTGCTTCTGACTTGCAATAAAGCAAATTTCAGAAAGTTTCTATGGCTATGTAAATAAACCACATATCATTAATAATCTATATTGTTTTTAAAAAAGAGGTAGGCTGTACTAGGATCTTACATATAAATGTTGAAGTATAAATATATTTAAATCAGCATGTTATATAAGCCAATAACTTGCTTGAATCTCCCCTCAACCCACCACCTCCAGTAGATGCAAATACTGGAGGAATCCCAGGCACTAGCATTTTCACTTGTTGCATTATTTTTAAATGTCTGGTGTTCTAGGATTACAGACTAAAAGCCAGAAAATTAAACATATTATTAATAGGAATACTTAGTAGTCAGATAAACATTCCATGGATGTGTTCTCCATGATAACAAATCATGAAGAAGGTAGTGGCCTCTGGGTCTGTATCTCCTCTTGTCTTCCTTTCTCTCCCCTTCTCTCTAGTCAAGAAGCATTGGTATTTTTTACTTTGTGGTAGGAAATAGTTCTTATGCACCTTACAGCCTATTGTGTGGCTTAGAGTAAAACTCAAGCTCAGTTTTCAGGTTTTATTTTTTTATATTTAATATTTAAAGGCAAGCTATACTAATTTAGAAAATGCTTTTTTCTCTCTGGTATCTGGCTCTAGAAATTTAAAGCCACATTTTTTTTTCTAAGCAGCAGATTTAAGGCCACATTTTTAAAGCCATTGTTCTGAAAGAGTTTTAAACTCCAGTCTTGAAATCAAGAAGGTTTTATGTCAACTATTTTTTCTCTTCACACACTCTCTCAGCTCTCCCTAAGGCAAAGATTGCTTCTGGCTCAGGATGGGAAAGATCATTTATAAGCAAGTAGAAGAGAAAAAGCACATTGGTTAATTTCAAATTATTCTCCAACTTTAAACACTTAACAAAGCAATGTCTGGAAGAGTTACGGTAGGGTAGGAATGTGGAGGGAAATTTTTCACTGTGTAGTTGAGTCATAGGGTATTAGCATGTATGTTTTTCATCATGTAAATGAAATGATATAAGCTAAATGGAGTGAAATTTGAAATGACATCTATTTTTTTCGTATTCATTCTTTAACAGACTAGCCTTTGTACATTGGAAATGAACTCTGAGTTGTAAAATTAGGGTTGTGTTTATTTATTTATTTTTTTTTAGTTGTTTTTGGGAGAGTGACACCATTCCACACACTAGTTCTTTCAATGCTTTGTATTTAGAAAAAGTCATCTCTTCTGTTAAGGGTAGGCAGAGGCAGCACAGAGCTTGTTGTGTGGAATCTCCTTGCATAGTGCTCAGCAGGGCCAATATGAGTATGTCTGGCCTTGTGTTTTCCTAATATTGTAATCATGATACATAGAAATGAAAAACAGTCCTCAACTGTAATTCAATGAAATAACAGAGCAAAACACATTTGATGAAGATAACATCGGTTGTAATTTCTATGTCCTCTTGAGATTGGTAATGGATGAATTTTCCATTTCCTGTAAATTATGCAATGAGAGGAGAACATTTTATAGAAAAAGTTTTTTTTTCTTGGTATTTTGGGGAAAAAAACCCATAATCTATTTTAAAAAATAAAAACAGAATGAGTTTGTATCTATTTATGCTCTAGCAACTACTAGGAAAGTTGGTAAAATAGTAGTTCTCCTCAGCTGAATTTTCTTTAAATTGCTATTTGTACATTACTGAATCAATATATTTAGATCATCCAGCATCTGAGCTTATATAGTTCATTCAAGCTTAAATATGCTTATAGTACAATAAATTTTTGCAGTGTTGTAATTTAATGATTTCAGAATCTTGTACTCGGACTTTCAAAATCAATTTAATTGACCGACTCTTTGGGTCCAGCAATCTTTCTATAATATTAAGTATATTGGTTCATAGCTAAGTACCATAAGCTTTGTGATCATTTTTATCTTATAGAAACAGTTTTTTTAGCCCAGTTTATTTATTTCTACTGCCAGAGGCCTAAAAAGAACACAATTTAATGTCCTCGATCCTAAATCCATTTTATTTGACTAAATGCCTACCATGTGGTTGATTAGATTTCTTAGGGGGAAGAAATCTCCCCCTTAGGCAAAACTAAGTTCTCCAGAGTTCATTATTCACATAGAGTGATGTTCATTAGAAAACCTATACATAGTTAGTGATTTCTAACTATGCTCATAGAATATTTGGACAAAATTTCTCAAGATGTAGATCAAGGACCATAGAAAATTTACACACACACACACACACAACCCATACAAACACATATAAAAATGTATGCATAACACTATCTATATATATCTACACATAAATGTAGATTCTGAAACTCTCGGATCAAAATCTCTGGGCACAGATTTGGGAATCTATTTTTACTATCATTCCTAGAGGGTGCAAGAATATACCTATTCTCAGGGATTTACATGGCAGGAAGTGGGGAAGGCATGCTTAAAAAGAGTAGCTTTCCCACTTCCTGATGCCAGTTTTGATCATTGTAGGTTCCTTTTTCTGGAACTCTAGTGACATTTTACTTTTTCAGAACAAAGTATTTCAGAAGAAAAAAAATTGTTCCAGGGTAACTGCATTTAAAACATAAAATCAAGTTATATATTATAACTATTATAATTGGGAACTTTAATTATAACTATTATAATTGGGAAATAGTTTGGGAAAAAAATGGTTTAGTCCGAATGGACCTAAAAATATAATTTCATGATACCCTCTAGCTCACCTCATTCGTTATGATACCCAGTGTGTTTTCTCAAACGTTTTGCTATATATTTTCTTATTTCTGTAGTTATAATTAAAATGACTTTGTCTTTCTTTCGAACTGAAACTAAAACAAACATAGAAATCTTATTGATTATATGGGGATAAAAGATATTTTAACTCTTTGGGATTTCAGGGCTGGATTGCATGTTGTTGAGAAACTTTATTTGATGAGCTGTCATTCAAAACTGCTAGGCAGATGAGAACACAATTTCTTAAACATATTTCTTATTTGAGAAGCACAGAAGTATTCAGATTTTTCTTTGTGTTTAATCCTGCTAATCATTATTTTTCAGGTGAAAATGAGTCCTAGTCCCCACTTGCCACAAGTGTACCTACATCCCTATCTATATTGTATGTTTGAACATTCTTGACATTGTAAACTAAAAGTCACATAAAATGCAAACTGTATCTGATAACTCTGAATATCATTATCTATATAGTGTTGGATATTAATATGGATCAAAGCTTCAGTAAACTGATAATAGTATATTTTCTGCTCTGCTAGAATAAAAATTTTTAAAACTTTAGTCATTTAGAGATCATTACCAGATTTACTGTCTTCATAGAGCCTTCTTTAGTAAGAAAATTAGCTCCTAATTTATAGATCAATTTAGTTGTGCCTTTTATATTCTCCAAATAAAATATCTAACAGATCCACATTTTTAATTGTAAAAAATTGTTAAATACCATTTTTTGTTAATTGTTGTACCAAATAAATATTAAAGTTAAAATCGTCAAATCCCAATTAAGTGTTGACATCTTTTTTTAACCATTTTAATACTTGCAGGCAAATGGGATTCTAAACGAATTACCACAGGACTGAATGTAATCCATTGATTATAACTCTAAGAAACAAGAAAGATGCCATTAATTTAGACTAACCTGGAGTTAAGAGCTTATTTTCTACATTTTTATACATATCAGTAATACATTTTTAATTAAGTGAGTTAAATTACAAGTTTTGACTTCTTCAAAATTTTTAACTTATAAGTAGTTTTTAAAAATGGACTAGAATGACTGAATTTACGACTGCCTACCTTTCTAAAATAACACACAAGTAGAGAGTGATTAAGTAGCATATTTGCTATATATTTATATATATATGGAATTATTCTATATATATATATAGAAATTATAAAGTTTAAGAAGACATTCAAAATATGTGACTTCTTGTTATGTTGCTAAAGATATAGCTACTTTTGTTTATATATAAAATTATAACTTTTATATCAGTCACATTGCATTCAAGAATTAAAATTTTGTTTAATTATTTAAATTTAAAAAATGCTTTTCCTGTGGCCCACATCACTAAGAAGTGAGTTTAGTCTAGGTCATAGATAAAAGAAATGTTTTGGTTGTACAAAACTTGGAGAGAAACACTCCTCAACTACATAAAGGCAAATGTCCTTTACCTTATTTCTTTATTGAGACAAGAATTTGAAAGTATGAACATGCTAAATCCCATATGAATCATTTTTATACCATCAATATGATCTTCTGATATAGTGACTGATAACATACATCAGTTCCTCAAACCAATGATCTTTATTGCCCTGAAGTGTGGTCTTCACAGTTAGCATTAGAGTTTGTTCTTACATTAAGCATTTGTTTCCTGAACCACTGAGAAGAGAAAGTTTCATTAGAGATGGAGCCAGCATGTACATGAATAGCCATGTAATGCTTGGTAGAAAGTCTTTCTTGCTCAAAGAATGGGCCCCCAGGCAACAAACTTATCAGGGGTACATGCTTACTTGTGTCTATCTTAAATAATATGGCTTTGGATTTTATTGAATAATACACATTAATTTAATAATGTCTTGGTTAAAGACCAGCTGCTGATTCCTTTAATAATTTCTTAACTCTTAAGTTGCTAAAATCCTTTTATTTTACCACAAAAGGAGATATTTATTTTCACTGTTTGAAAATATTTAAATATAGCTTATTTAAATATAACTCAGAAAGAAAAGCAATAACAACACCCATAATCCTAATACTATGACATAAGCATTGTACATATATGCAAATGTATTTTCAATAGAAATGCTTATACTGACTGCATTATTTTCTAATATGCTTTTAATTTTATGTAAAAGCTGCAATTCAGTATTCAGCAATCCTTTTAATGGTCCAACAATATTTCATTAAATGAAGGTACCATAATGAATAATTCAGTTCTTCACTGTTCATAAATTGACTTTGGTGTTGACCAATTTCAATCAGTTTTCAGTGAATAACATGTGGCTTTGCCCATTTCTCAGATTATATACTAAGAGGAAAGGAACACATGAAGCTCAATTTTTATGTTTATTATCATTTATTTTAAGATTCATAAATTTAAATATATTTTTGCTAGCAGTATATGACTGTCTGTTTTTCTGGTATGTTTTACAACACTTACATATTTCAACATTTTTCACATTTTATAATTTGATAGGTTAAAATAGCATCCAATTCTGTATTTTTAAATTTCTTGATATTAATGATGTTTATTTGTCATTTTCTCTGTACCTTTTCTAACTGTATTTTGTGACTGTGTTTCCTGATTGTATACCCTAGTTTGGTTTGAAGCATATAGTGCTTTCTTTTTTTCTCATTGGTTTATAAAATCATTTAAGGCACAGTAATTGTATAAATTTATCATGAAAAAGATTTTCCCCAAGTTTTATTGGCCTTTTGTTACCATTTGTCCTATTTTGTCATGTCTCAAATTCCTAAGTTACACACCATTGTCTGCCAACTTTATTCTTTATGGTTTACCTTTTTTATGCTTAGACATTCACCGCTCTAAGTATATATAAAATTTGCCTTCATTTTCTACTGTATTTCAATAGTTTTGATGTGTTGTAATTATATGTTCACTTCACCTGGTAATTAATATGTTAAAATGATTATGGAAAAAGAATGTCATTTGGGTTAATAATAAGCCAGTTGATTTAATATTTTTTTTTCTGTGAAATTTATTGTTTCCACATTAAAAGATATTTTTTTTTCAGGGGAAGTATTTTTTTTCTTTTTTAGCCACATGATGATCGTATACAGCTGCCCCAGAGTAGGACACCATCATAAGTCATTAACATGCCATATGAGTTCTGAATAAATAAAAGTACAAAGCCCAAGTTATATACAAATATCTTAGGCAATAATGTTTACAAACCTCTGTACAATAAAACAAATGTAAACAGTAAATGCAGCATGAGAGTATTCAAAGGATGCACAGGGACAACCAGTTTTGGTCAGTCTGCCACCAGGATCTGGCACAAGCCAGCCCCTGGAATCAGTCATTCAATCCTTCCCAATGCAATTGGATGGACCCTCAGAAGAGAAAACAAAAATGTTCTGAAGATGTCATTTAACTACTGAAGGACCAGAAAGCTGGCGAGGAGGTTGCCACCCACCTCTGAGGCACGTGGAGGAGGCAGCAGCACAGGTTCAGCCTGAGTGCCCAGGCCTGGAGGTTCCCGCCACCTGCACTCAGGCGGGTATCTTGCTGCTTTGGGAGGCAAGTGTATGGAATGGTAACTGCTTACGTAAAATCAGAAGGTACAGACAATGTTTCCTAATTCACTGACCTTCCTGACTCTGCCAGATAAAGGTCCAAACTGTGGGGATGGAGTTGGGGGACACATGATCATGAACACTGAAGATGCATGAGTGGGAGCTCAGAAGAAGGGCACATATAAACCTGATTTGGGGAAAAACTTCTAGAAAATTTGAAATGTCCTAAACACAACTAAATCCTATCAGTACAGCAGAGGGGGCTATGAGGCAGGTGTGATGAATGATACTTCTGCCAGTAACCAAGTAATACACGTATGTATCACCTTGTGACCCACAAAAGTGCAATCATGTGAAACCAACGGCACTATGGCAAGAAGAGAAAATAGCCAGTATTGATATCACGCAGAGTCCTGGGTCTGGGCAGGGCCCAGCAGCCACCACTGCATGCAGCCTGCCTCTGCCAGCCATGGGGAGGCAGACGGAAGGGCACAGGGCTGGGCCCAGGCACCAAGGGGTGAGGCGTGGGTGTCCTGGGCTGTTGGAGGAGGGCAGGAGCCCCCACCTGGAAGCCGGGCACTCACACACTGAGAGGCAGCATACCCTGAGCTGACGAGGGACGCGAAGAGCCCAGACCAGGAGGAGGAGGAGCTGGGTCAAAGCCGTTCACTGCCCTTTGTCAAAGAAAGACATGTGCCCTGATCGAGAGAATTTTGTGCCGTTGCTATTCATCACCCCACAGTTAACATTCCCTGAAATATAGGATTTTCGTGATGCTTGGTCCTTTGCAAAATTCCTGCAAGCTGCTAATTTGGATTCTAAAGCCCCCACTTTCCGTAAGAGATCCCCCACGATGTTTAGTGCTGATATCCTAGCAGAAGGAGTTAGTGGACTGGTTCCAAAACCATTTGGTATAGCTTTCGGTGAAGGAAAACTGTTTTCCGTTCCTTTGCCAACAGGAGTGATTGGCAAGGAAATGAAGCCTGGACAGCGAATCCATCTTCTCACAGTCCAACGTGGGAGAACTGGGAGCTGACTTTCGGGTCACTTCCTGTTCTCTTTCCCAAACTGCTAATTCTTGCCTTAAATCTCTTGCTTCATCCTTTAACCTCTGTACAGAAACCAGCAAAGATTCCTTTTCATCCAGTTCACTTTCTAAAAATGCATTTCCTTCAATGGCCTGATTTAGCCTTTGTTCAAAGTCTTCCAGTGAAACTATTGTTGCCCTCTTTGCTCGCTCCAGGTCATCATTGGCCTGTTCCAGCTCTCACACATATTTATGCAACCGCTCTTTAATGGCCCTGGTCTGACTTAAATCATCTTCTAATAGTGAGACCTGCTTTTAGCTGTGCATATTGATGTTCTAGTTTTTCCTTTAATGCCTCCACTTCATATTTCAGTCTTTGGTTATCAGTTTGCAGGTCTCTGTTTCTTTGTTCAGCCTGTACTAACTGTAACTCCAACTCTGCTTCTAATTCTCTGCTTCCCTCTTGGAATTCAACTAGCTCATCATGAGCTTCCTGGAAGCTTTGTTTATACAAGGAAAGTTCCTTCCAATAAGCAGTTTCTTCCTTTAAACTTGAAAAATCTGATATGTCTTCACCATCCATGATCAAGAAAGCCTATGAAATATTAAAGACAAACTCCAATATGTCAAAAGCGCATGTACGCCGCCGCTCGACTGACGTCTCTGCACCGCTGGCCTAGCCAGGCCCTCCCAGCCGCTCAGTTCCGCTCCCCTCCGCAGCCCTGAGCTCCACTCCACGCACCTCCGCACCTGGCTCTTCGATTTATATATTTTAATGTTTAGTATATTTTAGTTGTATATGATAGTGAGGTTCATTTTGACACTTGTAAATGCATACAACAATTTTCTTACATTTCAATCACCGATACTATACCTTTCTCTCCTCCTTCCTCTTTGATCCCCTTCCTCTACTTATTGATCTTCCTTTAACCAACATTTCTTTATTAATTGTTGCATTACAGTAATATATAAAAGTGTAATGCATTGTGGTATACTTATACATGCACATAGCATAATTTGGTCAACTTTATTTCTCAATATTTGTTTCCTCCATCCTTTCTCCATCTTGGTCTTCTGCTTCTACTCTACCCTCTATTCTATTTTTGTCTCTATTCCATTTGTGTGAAATCCCCTTTCTAAATACCTTTTCTCTCTCTATTCTGAATATGAGAGAACATTTAACCTTTGACTTTGAGAGTCTGGCATATTTCACTTAGCATGATGTTCTCTGGTCCCATTCTTTGACCAACTCATGACATAATTTAATTCTTCTTCATGACTGAGTAGAATTACATCACGTATATGTGCCACATTTTCTTTATCCATTCATCTGTTGATGAGCATGTAGGCTGGTTCTGTAACTTGGTTATTGTGGATTGTGATACTATCAACATTGGATTGTGATTCTATCAACATTGATATGCAAAGTATTACTGATTTTAATTCTTTTAGATAAATATCAAGGAGTGGGATACCTGACTGGTTCCATTCCTAGTCTTTTGAAGAATCATCATACTACTTTCCAAAGTGGTTTTTAATTTGTGGTCCCATCAATAATGTAAGTGTATCATTTACCACACATTCTTGCCAACAATTATAATTTGCATTATTGTTGATTGCCATTCTGAGTGGGGTGAGATGAAATTTCAGTATGGATTTTATTTCCATCTCCCTGAATACTAATGATGTTGAACACTTTTTTTCATGTAATTATGAGTCATTTGTATTTTTTCTTTTGAGAAATGTCTTTTAAGATATTTTGTCTGTTTATTAAGTGGGTTATGATATTTGTGTCTGTGTTGTGTGTGTGTGTGTGTATTAAGATTTTTGAGTTCCTTATATATTTGGATTGGTAATTCCCAATTCGAATAGCTAGCAAAGATTTCTCCCATTCTGTAGTCTCTTACTTCTTTTCCTAATTGTTTCCTTCATGGCAGAAGCTTTTTAATTTAATGCTAACCAACTTATTGATTCTTCATTTTATTTCTTGAGGCATCTTATCAAGGAGTCTGGAGTGTTGGCCCTAGTTTCTTCTAGCATTTTCACTTTTCCTGCTCTAATTCCTATGTCTTTCATCAGCTTCAATTTGATTTTGTGCAGGAGAAGTAGGGATCTAGTTTCATTCTTTACATATGGCTATTCAGTTGTTCAAGAACCATATGTAAAAGGCTTTCCTTTTGACAGGCACTGGGGCACACACCTGTAATTCCAGAGATTTGGGAGTCCTGAGGTAGGACACTGCAAGTTCAAGGCCATCCTCAGAAACTTAGTGAGGTCCTAGCATCTTAGTAGAGAGAGACCTGTCTCAAAATAATAATAATAAAAAGGCTGAGGACTTATCTCAATGGTAAAGTGCCCCTGAGTTTAATCCCCAATAAAAAGAAAGAAGGAAGAAGAAAGAAAGAAAGAAAGAAAGAAGAAAGAAGAAA
>NW_025920729.1:0-29989 GCF_902686445.1 Sciurus carolinensis | reverse complement strand
ACTATTAGCAACATCATTTCACAGATTATGCTGGCAAATATCTTTTAGGAAAAAGTGGGACCTTTGAGATTTAACTCCTCTTCTTCCCTGGTCCCATGAAATAAAGCCCATGGATCATGCATTTTCATAGAAAAACACTCTTTTTTTCTGATCTTGATACTTATGTATATCTAGTCTCTTTCTCTGTGTGTACCAGTTATATTAAAATTCAAACTACAAATGATTTTGAGTTAAAAGTGATATATTTTTGATCCAAAGTGTCTTCCTCTACTCAGGGTGAGAGTGGATTTAAGCATCCTGCCCCAGTTATAAGGATCATTAAGGAATGCTAATGTCATAGTATAACCCAACTTCTCCAACTGATCTGATGGTAGATTGTTTTATATGTTTCTAATTAATTTATAAATTTAAGAGGAATTCACAACAGGAGTAGATATTTATTTGGTGTATTCATGAGTAAATCTGGTCAGAATGTTCATATTCTGCTATAGTTTTATAATCATCCCTCTTAATATCTGCTTTATGTTGGGCAGTGCTGAGGTGTAATTCCAGTGTTACACACATTCTGCACATAATTCCAACCAGTGTCCTGGGCTGCTAGTTCTAATATCTACTTTTAGGCTATATTATATCATTTATTCACATTAAGTAATTTTCATGATATAATTACTTTTATATAGATAAATTAAATTATAGATTTTATTGCACTTAACAATAAAAACAATGTTTACATATATATGGATTTACCTATGTAATTTTCTCTATTGTGAATTCTTGATCTATAGATTACCACAATACTATAATTTTATAACATATACAAGTGTCAGGTAATAATAGCTGGTAACTTTGCTTTTACATTTCATAGAGTTCTTGGCTAATTATATACATATGTATAATCTTCCAGGAGAATTTTAGATGTTTTTACTTTGTTCCCTTCTTAATATTTGCTGGGATATTATTATAGATTGGCTTGGGTAAAATAGTCAACTTTTTAATGATAGTTTTACCATTTATACATAGAATGTTCAATTTGTTCTTTTATGTACTTATGTGTATTTGTATTTTCTCAAATTCTACATGTTTTCAAATATGCTTTCATATGAAACACAACATTCATGTGACATATTTATAAAATATTCTTGGTGTTTTTTAGTATTTGTAAAACTGGATATAACAGATAATGTTTCTGGTTCCTAGAACCATTATTTTCCACAGTTTAGTAATTCTATCTTTCTAAATGTAAATCCCCTTTAATCATGACCCTGGATTTTAACTCTGGAGGAACATTATTATGTTCTCATATGTCAAAGAGTATCATTTCACACTTTGTGTTTGGTGGTGGTGTATCACATGCTTGTTTTAAAAAGTACAGTTTCTGAACATGGAGAATAACAGTTTAAACTATATTTTCTCTTTATGAGAATGCCTTTATTGCACATGATTATCAATATTACTTAATTTTGTGTACATGATGTTGTTTTATTTTATATTACCTAATTTCTAAAGATGTTTAGTTTTTCATGATTATGTAACACATTATGTTCAAAAGTTCAACTCATTAAATTTGTCTAAAAAATGTTACCCTGAGCTTACCAATCATAAGTGGAGAGCTGAACCAGGAGTCGTTTTGAGAGTACACTACACCTGTGACAACGGGTAGTGGAAACCCAGGTCAGGGACATTATGACCAGACCTGTATAAACCTATCTAAGCCTAGCAAAGGCTTAACTGATCTTAATTAACACAGGGAAAATAAGAAAATGAGAGCATTTTTGCATTGCTAAACTCCAGATTGAAGGTTACAGAGAAGCCAACTCTCTCCAATGCTGTGAGTCCTGTGGCTCAAAGGAACTCAGGAGGCCAGCTACATTGGATCAAAATGATGATTTGATTGGTGTCAGGACACTTGACCCTCTGATTACCCATCTGATGGTTCCTTGGCACTTCCAAGACACAGAACCCACTTTTCCCTTGCACCCACCTACTTTGGCACCTGCTGAGTCACTGGCATCAACCCACTGCAGTACTCTTCCTGTTCCTGGAACTGCCAGTTGTCTGACATACAAGTGGTTCTGGTCTGCCTTACCTAACTTGTTCCTGTGATCACAATGTTTCTGGGCGCCTAGAAACCAGGGACCTTTTCTGCCAACCCCTTCAGTCTCACACCCTGCCTACAACTTGACCTACTAAACCTGCAGCTTCACTGTTTTGTGCTTAGTCCAGCTTGCCAGATGGCAACATCCCTGCCAGGCCAACCTGAAACTACATTGCTATCTGGCCCACAGCCTCAACCAGACCACCATTTTATCACCTGACCTTTCCAGTCTATCACAGATTGACATTTACCAAGTTTTAGATGAGTATTGTCTCAACAATGCCAGCAACTCACCACAAATTAAAGCAACAAGAACCTCACTAATACTAAGTCCATGCAACCAGGAATTCCACCTATGGGAACTGCTCTCAAAGGGGAGAACACACTGGTAATGGACAGCTCTTACCATTCCACCCCTTACCAATCTCAAAAGAAGGAAAGTTTAGATATCTTAGAACCCCACTGGAAACTTGATGAACAAAACAATAAAAAGGAAGAGCTCAACAGGTTATGCCCATACACCCACATTCAGTTCACACCTCAAAAAGAAACAAAATTAGTTGAGAACAAACTGCAAATATGTATTCTCACTCTTTGTCAAACATAGTCAAAATAACTCCATAATTTCTTAACTTTTCATTCAGATTGTACACTTTTTTCTTGGTTATGATTTGTGTTTTGTTTTACTTCAATTTGTACTAATTTGTTCAAGAACACCTATACATATAAAGATTTGTTTTTCTTTCCTAATTTCTATCCTTTTTGTTGAAGGTGATTATTTTTCATGATCAGTGTTTTGAAAGTTAAGATTTTGATTAGCATAGTTTGACTTTGTTTTGTATTCTTTTTCACAGCACTGTATTCTATATTTCTCTTTTATCCCCTTCCCTATTCTATTGTGAACAACAAAATTCTATCCTCACTCTTGCTTTATATTCTTTCTTCTATTTTTCTCTCTGTTCCTCTTTAAAACATCCTATGTCACCACTGCATCTGCTCTCTTTACCCTTTAAAATTGTAAACATTTTCTACCTTTCTATTCCTGCTCTCCTCATACTGAATTCTAACCTTAACATCTCTTAATGTTACTTGATGTATGTAATGTCCTCCCCTACCACCAATTACAGAGCAGTAATTAATATGGCAGAACTCATAAACAACACCTATTGTTTGACTTTGTGCCAGGCACAATTTATGATTACAGAAGGAAATTGCTGATACTTCTATATCTGCATATTATACCAAGTAACACTGTATATGTCAAAATAGAAATGAAGTACCTAATGTACTGCTATATATTGTTGGCATAGGTTTTTGCTATCATTGGCCTCTGTCCCCATATTGTGAGGTCCTTATAACATAGAGGGACACTATAAACTCATAAGGTAGAAACTCTACTGTTTTATATCCATCCAGATATTTGAGTGAACACTCAAACAATATGAGAAATGAATGGAGAAAACCATACCAAACAACATAGAATACCTCAACATCGGATTCCATTGACACAACAATGGAGAAAATGTCAGAGATGTTATATAGAAAGTGTATTGTTCAACTGATCTATGAAGTAAAAGGTGACAAAATAAATCAAATCAGAGAGAAAATACAAAGTGAAAGGTAACTTCAATAAGGAAACATAGATCTTTTGGAAGATTTATTTGGAAATCCTCAACATGAAAGCATTCGTAAATCAAATAAAAAATCCAATGGAAAGCAACACCAACAGGTGAGACCACAAGAAGATAGATTTTTGAGGACATGAAGAAAAACTATATAATCTTAAAGAAAAAGAGGACTACAGTTAAATGATTTTAAGGGACTATGAACAGAAATTTTAAGATGAAGATTCTGAAATATAAACTAAATGATGCACAATATTAACAATAAAATAACATCAGGATTTTCCCAAGTCTTAAAAACAAAATGAAAAATCAAGTACATAAATTATGTAGGACTCCAGATATACAACATTGCAAGAGACTCATTTGAAGACACATCATTTTTAAAATGCCCAATATACAGATAAAAGAATCTTAAAGCAGCATGATTAAAAGACTGATCTCATTTAAGAAAAACCAATGCATCTTGGCTAATATTTTAACCCAAACCCTTACAGGGAGGTGGTTTTAGAATAATATATACCAAACACTGAAGAAAATAGATGTCAACCAAAAATACTATATAAAGCAAAATTAAGACTTTGACTTGAAGATGAAATAAAAAATTTTCATGATAAACAAAGATTAAAATAATTTATAACTTAAATTTGACACTATAAAAGATATGCAATAAAATATTTCAGGAATATATGGAGATAAAACAAAAGCTAGCAAAGCAGAAACAACAGTAGAAGAATACTGAAAAGAGAATCAAGTTAAAAACTAGAAATAACCCAAAATGTCAGAAAATTAGAAAACATATTTCAATTAAAAAAAACACTGAACAGAAAATTGTCTCAGCTCATCTAAAAAAGACATATGCTTTCAGGTTGAATCGGAAAACAAGTCCCAAATATATGTTGTCTTCAACAGACTTAGACATAAAGAAAGACAAACACAGAATGAAGGCAAAAGTTTGGGGAAAATATATTAGTCATGTTGTCTTCATATACAAGGGGCAGTTTCTATTCTTATATCAGATAAATTGGACTTCAAAGCAGAGTAAATCAGAAGAGACAAAGAAGGTCCTTTTATTCTCCTTAAGGGAATTATGCAAGAAGTAATAGCAGTCATTGATATTTATGCCCTAATAAGAGCAGCTACATATTTCAAACAAACTCTCCTCAACATCAAGAGTCAAATAGGCCAAAACACAATACTACTAGATAATCTTAACATACACCCCTCTCAAAATTAGTTAATATAAATAAAAAGTAAACATGCTACAGAATGAAAAAATACTCTTAACAGACATATGTAGAATATTTCATCCATCAATGACTGAATATACCTTCCTCAACAGCACTTGGAACATTTTGCAATATACACCCTATTTTGGGTCAAACAAATCTCATTGCAAATAAAAAAAAAATTAAAATGAAGAAAATCCTCTGCATACTATTTCATCATAATGGAATTAAATTAGAATCAATGAGAAAACAAAAGTAGAAAATACACAAGCACCTGGAGATTAAATCATATTAAATAATTTTATTGAATGACAAATGGATACCAGTGTGAATCAGAGAAGAAACAAAAATAACTTCTTAGTAAATGAGAACAGTGGTACAACATATCAAACTTTTGGGCCACTATGAAGGAGGCTGTAAGAAGAAAGTTCATATTAATGAGCCCATTCATTTAATAACAGGAAGACACCAAATAAATGAACTATCATTTCATCTCAAGGCCCTGAACAAAGAAGAACAGCCCAGTAACAATATCAACAGATCACAGGAAATTAAATCAGACTCCAACTTAATGGATTTGACATTATAAAAATAATTTAAAAATTAATGAAAAAAGTTGGTTCTTTGAATCATTAAATAAATTTGATAAAGTTTTAACCCAGCTGAGTATAGGAAAGAGAGGAAAATGAAAATTTTAAAAATCCGTGATGAAAATAACACCACAAGCCCTACTGGAATACAGAGGAGAATCTTAAATTACTTTCTGTTTGTGTACTCCAATACATTAGAATATTCCTAGATACATATGATGTAACAAAACTGATTCAGAAGGATATAGAAAATTTGAAGAGATTAAATTCTAGTAAGGAAATTGAGAAAGCCATTAAAAACATGCCAAAAAGAAAAGTCTAGGACTGGATGGATTCTCATCCAAGATCTACCAAGATTTTAAAGAAGAACTAACATCAAAAGTCCTCAATTTTTTTTCCACAAAATAGAAAACTAAGGCATGCTTCAAACTAATTCTATGAAACTTGTAGCTCTGTACCAAAATAAGACAAAGTAACATCAAAGAATGAAAATGTCACATTGATTTTCTTGATGAATATAGATGCAAAAACTTCTTAATAAAATACTGGTAAATTGAAAAGAAAAAAAATACTAAAACAACAGTTCACCATGGTCAGCTAAGAGATGTTAGTTGGATCAACAAATGAAAATAATCAAATCTAACCCATAATGTTAATAGACATAAAGACAAGAAATAAATGATCATCTCAATAGATACAGAAAAAGCATTTGACAAAATATAGCATCCACTCATACTTAGAACTTTGGAAATACTAGGGATAGATGGAATTTCTCCCAAGGTTTTAAAAGCTGTATATGACAAAATGAAGGCTGACATTATTCTAAATAGAGAATCTTAAATAATTCCCACTAAAAGCAGAGAGAAGACAAGGATGCCCTCATTTACCAATTTTATTCAGCAAACTCCTTGATACTCTGGCTAAAAAAAATGCAAAAGATATAATTTAAAGTGATATGAATAAGAGAAAAAAGATTTCAAATAATTTATTTTGCAGACATCATGATTCTATAGGTAGATATCCCAAATACTCAACTGGTAACTTCCTAGAACTAATGAAGATATTCAGCAAAGTAGTGGGATACAAAATTAATACCCTTAACTCACTTGAAATTCTGTACATCAATAATGAATCAGGTAAGATAGAAATAGGGAAAACTACCCATTCACATTAGCCTCAAAAACAAAACTACCTCAGTATCAAATTATTAAAGAGGTGAAGATCTCTACAATGCAAACCAGCAAAGAGAACTGGTTATTAAATAAAAATATATATATATATTTATTTATATACACATATATATGTAACATAATAGACACAAAAGCAAATGGAACAGAATCGAAGACACAGAGATAAACTTCACATAAATACACTAAACTCATATTAGACAAAGTTGATAAAAGTAAGCAATGGAGAAAAGATAGTATTTGTAAAAAACAGTGCTAGAAAAACTGGAAATCCATATGTAATAGAATGAAAGGCAATTCTTATTTTTAACCCTCCAAAAAAGTCAGCACTAAATAGATCAAAGACCTAGAAATCTTATCAGAAACACAGCACCTTCTAGAAGAACAGATAGACCCAGTATTCTAACACATTGGTACAGGAAATGATTTCCTAAACAAGACCCTAAAATTAAAAGAAAATAATAATAATACTAATTGGATGAGATAAAACTAAATACTTTCACAGCAAAATAAAAATAAAGACAGAACCTACAAAATAGGAGAAGAACTTTCCTTCATGCATATATTGTCAATTTCTAGGATTCAAATAGCTTAACACACATATGCAAAAAAAAAAAAAGAAAGAAAAGAAAGAAGAACATCAATAAAGGGGCAAAAGAATTTAACAGACCATTCTCAAAGAGTAAATAGAAATGAGCAACAAATATTTGAGCACAAGTTCAACATCTCTAAATATTACAGAAATAAAATTTAAAACTGCCCTGAGATTCCATCTCAGTCCAGTCAGTACGGCATGTATCAACAAAAAAATAAATGCATGTTCCTGAGGATGTGGGGAAAACAGAATTCTCACACATTGTTGGTGGGACTGCACATTGTTTCTACCCCTCGGCAAAGCTATATGGATATTCTTCAAGGAATGAATCCACCATTTAACCCAGTGAAATCACTCTTCAATATTTACCCAAAAGATATTAAAATCAGCATACTAGAGTGACAGTACTAAATTAGTATTTATAGCAGCAAAATTTAAAATATCTAGGTTATGAAACCAACCTAAGTGCTCTTCAACAAATGAATAGATAAATAAATTAGGACATATATACACAATTAATTTTTATTCAACCATAAAAAAGGAATGACTCCATGACTTTTGCCAGTAATTGGATGGATTTGAAGAATATTATACTATGTGAAATAAACCAATTCCCGTATCCAAAGGTTGAATATTTTGCTGATATGCGAAATCTAAACCACATAAAGCATGTGAGGGTATAAAAGTTCAAAAGATTTAACAATGGTGAAAAAAAAAAGAAGGGGGAGAAGAATAGGAAACAGTAAAATAAATCTAACAGAGTTTTTCTATCTATACATATAAAAATATCTAAATGAGTTCCACCATCATGCTCACCCAAAAGACAATTATTATTTTAATTAGAATAAGATATATCCAATGTTTTTATGAGTTCATGAAAATGATTTCTACCATCATATAGAACTAAAAAGAACAAATAAAATTAAATAAAAATGACAATGTTTGAAGGGTTAGATGGTTATCCTGTTAGAAACACAATACAATGTAAACAGGTATCAAAGCTTTATTGCATAAATGTGTAAAATTTTTATTTTATATATTAAAATAAGTTTAAATTTGAAAAACAAGGAATAAATATGCAAATGGGATTGTTGTTATTTGATATTTTAATAACATACATAAATATCATAAAATATTTGAACTCTATTTCATTAGTAAATGTTTTTTTAAGCAGTCAACCTCATTGCCTTTTAAGAGTTTCTCTAATTCTACTGGTTCTGGAATAACTAGAGAAATCGATACATTTTCAGAAAACTGCTCCATTGCAGAACTGTTGAATCAGATTCTTCACATCTGTAAATCATTGGTTCATGGTTGTGCAATTATATCTAAGGATTCCCTTTATTAATTACCATGAGTCTCTCCTCTGAGGGATACATGCAATTTAGATCATGATTTATAAAATTACAAAATCCATATTCTTCTGTTGATGCCTGTGTTTTATATTTTATTCCATAAAAGTGAATTTATCATACTCCTTTTAGACTTATGTTTGGTTTTCTTCAGAGGTATATGAGTATCACTGTATAAAATCATATTAATAAATAATTAAAGTCATCACCTACATAGAAGTCTACTCTCATTGCAACTTCTGTTAAATTAAAAATTTTGTGAATGACCAAGTACTCAGTGTACTATTTATTTACCTATTATTTCAGAATCTCTTGACATTCAGAGATGTGGCCATTGATTTCACTGAAGAGGAGTGGGAATGCCTTCAGCCAGCCCAACAAAACTTATATAGAGATGTGATGTTTGAGAATAACAAAAACTTGGTCTTCCTGAGTAAGCATAACTTCCCTTCATAATTTTTAATTAATTATGATTATTTAATTTTTTCCCTTGCAGAATAGCTTCTGGTGATATCTCTATAAGAATATGCTTCATATTTGTAGTTTTAAGAAATAAAAGGACATTTTTGGTACAGATAAAATGTTAAGACATTCCTTTTCATCTTTATTCTCTCCTTTTCTTGGGAGGTTATATATCTTACTTTAGAAAATTACTGAGAGTATTTCAGTGATATGAAATATTGTGGCCTCACATAGCAGAAGACATGTTGAGAGGCCCAAAGATCAAGGAGGATTTCAAACTTCAAAATGTTGATGGAATAACAGAAAAGATTTTTCAGAATCTTAGGTTGATTTCTCCTGTTGTCATTGAACATGTACTGCCCTATGTTTATCATGTTTTCAATTTTTTTTAAATATTCTGTTTGTCTTCAGTGATGTCACACTTCAATTAAATTAACCAAACTCCCCTTTGCCAGTGAGTGTCAGCATAATCTAAATGAACTTCTGTTATTTGTGGGTCTCCACGTGGTATGTGCACATTGTTGGAGAATAATATCCTAAATCTTTTTACCATTATTTATATATTTATTCATTAAAATTGCTTTATACATGCTCTTTGTAAATACTTGTAAAGAATTTTCGGTGAAATGAAAGTAAAGATTCACAATAAATGCTTTTTTTTGGTCCATAGTGATAGTTGCAATTTGTAGTTATATGAAACTACTTGTAAATAATATAGCTATTGTTATATATAAGTTATTGGTTAAATTTTCCCTTTTTCTTTCATTTCAGAGGGTAGGTTTCATGTTGTAGAACAGTTTTCCTCCTTTCATGTATTAGTGTTTTATTTTTTGCTATATTTTATGAATATAAAGCAATTTCTATTACTTTAGAAGTTAGTATGATATTAAAATTAACGTATGCATGATTCTTTTTTTTTTTTTTGTGGTGTTGGGGATTGAACCCAGGGCCTTGTGCAAGCACTCTACCAACTAAGCTATATCCCCAGCCCTGATTTTTGTTTTTATTGCCAAAAAAATTATATGTGCTTTACCTTGTTTCTATAAATAGTACACCTTTTAAAATGAGTTTTACATTTTATTTATATTTTTTATTCTGCCTAAGTACATAGTAATTCATATTTTTTCATAGTTAATGTAATAGGGATAGAATCCAGGGGTAATCTATTAATGGGCTAAACCCCAACCTCTTTCAACTTCATGAAGTTATTGAGGATGGCCTTGAGATTATAAATTTCCTACCTCTGAATTACACTAATAATCTGGATTTTATGCATGACATTTATCTATATATTCGTGAATTTGTATTTATAGGATAAAGATCATAGCATTTTAAATTTAACTTTCAAACATTTTACAATTGTTATTATTTTTATGTTTTTAAAATTTTAATTGTGATCAAAACCAGAAAACAGTGCTTGATCTTCCCAATATATCACATTACATATGCTGTTCAGCAATGTTAATTCAAATTGTGATGTAATATATCTGTAGAAGGTTTACATCTCAAAAGTTAATAAATCAGTTCCCATGTAAACAAGCACTCATATCTGTCTCTCTCAATATTGTCCTCATTTCTTTTCAGGAGGATTTTTTTTTTGTTTATTTGTTTGCTTTTTGGTGTCTTATACCAGTAGAGTTCTGCTAATTTTTTTCTTTGTGATAGTGACATATTTGTTATCACAATGTACTGATTATAGATTTTGCAAAAATATATTACATTTTTACTTGAAAAATATCATTCAGTTTCTATATACCAAAATCCTCCATTCACTCATTTCAAGGGATATTTGTTTTGTTTCCCCCTGGTTACTCTGTTGAATAATACCATAACAACATTGGTGTTCTATTTGCCAAATATGCAAGAACTTATAAGTCAGAATTCACTGTCCTTCTGTCTTAATTTATGTCACTATTGTCAATTGAATATTGTATTGCTTAATATTTTCAAATTATGAAATAACTTTCTCCCAATTTTATTTCTATTTTGAATATTTTTTAAATTTTTTTTGTGGTGCTGGGGATTGAACCCAGGGCCTTATGCTTGCAAGGCAAGCATTCTACCCACTAAGCTATCCCCTCAGCCCCATCCATTTTGAATATTTTTGATATATACATAAATCTTTGAGATTCCATAAAATTTCTAGGATAAGTTGTTTTCTGTCTCTTCAAAAAATAACAGAGATATACATGGAATTTCCAGATATTTTGAGGAGTACAAAGGTATTTTAAATTAATCTTTCCCTTCTGGAAAATGATCATATTCAACCCTCTTTAATCAATTGTCACATATGTGTGGATTTTTAACTATCCTTTCCACTTTTTGATTTTTACCTAATTCTATTATGATCACAAAATAATTTTAATACTTACATACTTATTAACCTTTAGTCTTTTACTTTCCTATTGGTTGATTCATTTTAATATTTCATATGCTATTGAGAACAATTAGTATATCAGTCAAATATTTTAAAATTATTTTCAAAGTCTTCTGTTTTTTGATTACAATTTTCATTGTCTTCCTTACAGCAAGTATGGATTGATTTCTCCTAATATTAAAGTGTTACTTTCTATTTCTTTATTTAAATTGTCAATCCTAACTTTTTATTTCTTGGATGTTTGATGTGAGTTGAAATTATACCTATACTTATTACAGTATTCTAGGGAAAGTTCTTTTTTATATAATATTCTACTTTACCTCTTTTCAAAACTTTTTGGTTAAATTTAAAATATATTTTATCTCATGTAACTTCTTTCTTTAAACTGTTTCCTATATCATAATTTGACCATGCAAGCTTTCTTTTAACCACATTTTTATGTAACACTCTTGTAATTTTTTGCTTTTATTCTACATGTTTTCTTAGATATATAGTTCCAAGTTGATTGCATGTATTTGTATTTCTTTTAGATTTATTATTTTTCTTTTTTAAATTTTAATTTGTTCTTTTTATACATACAGTATAAAGTTATACTTGGAGTATAACTAACCATGTTTGCGTTTGCATACAATGTGTAGTTACTTTTCTTGTGTATTCACATGTGAACATAGAAAAGTTATGTCTACTTCAGTCTATAGCCTTTCTTATACCCATCTCCACTTCCTTTCTTTAATTCCACTTTATTTAATCCAATTAAAATTTATTCTAGGGCTGGGGAGATAGCTCAGTTGGTAGAGTGCTTGCCTTGCAAGCACAAGGCCCTGGGTTCGATTCCCAGCACCACAAAAAAAAATTATTCTACACTCCCCCAAATTATTATGTGTTAGCCTCAAATATCAGAGAGAACATACAGGCTTATGAATTTATATTTTACTACCTCTACATTTAACATTCACCAGGCACTTTTTTTTTTTTTTTTTCTGGTGCTGGGGATTGAACTCAGGACTTAGCGCTTGCAAGGCACCAACTGAGCTATCTCCCCAGCCCTCACCAGGCACTTCTAAACATGTAGACAGACTAGAGATTTCAAGTAAAAACTCGTTTTGTCCACTGTGTGCATTCTTTCTTGAAGGATGTGCACACATTTAACAATAGTTCTAATTTAAAGATGTCTTTAAAATATGAGGATTTGTGGGGGCGTCCGGAAATCCATCCAGTGCTTGACAAAGATCCTCTGGAGGATGATTGCAAAGGCTCATCCTAAAAGGAATTGACCAATGTTTTGCTCCAGAGCATGGTGTTTTTTCTGCTGTGTTTTTCTGATAATATATTACTCATTTTAGTCTGAACGGATTGCTTAAGGGGATGAGGAGAATACAACAAAAATTCCAGAAAATATTACCTACAATCTGAAAAACAATGGGTCTTTACCACTAACAAAATTAAAAATAATTTTGCAACCGTGTAATGAGTCCCTGAAAGCCTCTGGAGAAAATAGTTGTAGATCTGCCTTTGTCTCCAACAGGCTGGTTAAATTTTAACAGTGGTTTTGTTTATGTGTGGTAGTGAGGTAAGAGAATAAGGTTCCAAAACATTCCTTCCTTCCTACAAAGAATATGTCACCCCTATAATAAACGTTGGTACACAATTACAATTGGGACCACTGCCCTACTGTACCCCTTAACTCAGCAATTCAGATATTAACAGGATGGACCTAGTAGAGATAGTCACATGAGATTACTTGTCTATTGTTTTAACTGTGAGAATAATAAGAATAATATTAGGTCACATAGAGTTTAGATATTAAGGAAGTAAATATTGTATTAGTTCACCGAGGTAGTTAGATATTCTTAAAACAACTGTGAATAGGTAAGGATAATCTGTAAGGTTACTGTTTTCTCATAATTTTCTGTTCCTTGTTAAAAATGATTTCTGCCTATGCTTTGAAAACTTCTTTTAATATTAACCACAAGATTGTCATTATAGCCTGAAGAAAAATGTATATAAACCCAGCCTTCCCCAGAATAAAGTGGGATTGATTGCACCAGAACTAGAGTCTGTGTCTTTCATTCTCCATCCATCATCGACGCTGTCTCCCTGAGCCCCGTTTACCGGTGTGGAACCCATGGACTCCTGCTAGGGCTGGACCCCGGCAAGTGGCGCCCAACGTGGGGCACTCTGGTAAACCCACCATTTATTAATATTAATTTCTTTCCTTTTCAAGACAGCTAGGATCCTGCCTGGGGTGCTGCGGACCCCTCGGTAGAGAAGGCGGAGAAAGGATAGGCAGGGATAGACAGAACAGCTACCATGGGAGGTAGTGAAAGTAAAGATATTGCTAAGCACTTATTAAATAAAAGAGGAACTCAGGTAGAAACAGCTCAATTAAAAAGATTTTTTCATTTTGTGCAAGAATGTGCCTCTTGGTTTCCTGAACAGGGAACCTTAGATGTTAAAACCTGGAAAAAGGTAGGCGATGATATGCATGTGCATCATAGATTATATGGCGATGAAAGAGTCCCCGCTGATGCTTTTGCATTGTGGAATCTTTTTAGGGACTGTTTAGACCCTAGACATAAAAGTGAGCAGCTAAGTAAAAGGGTAAGATCACCAGACAAAATGTCAGAAAAGGAGCCTTTGCTGACAGCCTCGGTTAAAAAATATACAGAGGAAACTCCGAGTGAAAGTGAAAGTGAATCAGATGATGATGAAGACAGGAAAAAGGAGAAAAGTCTGCCTGCTCAGCTCTCCCCCTCTGATGAGGAGGACTTGGAAGAAGCCGCTTTCAGATATCATAATGAGGATCCACCTTTAGTGACTCCTGTTGTGCTGGCCCTTCCTAAACCCCCAGATAAAATAAAAAGGAAAGTCCAAAAGGTAGGATTTCTAGGTGCTGTTACTGAGGCACAAAAACAGGGAGAAGTTAGTATTTGTTGATGAGGGAGGAGAGCCTCATTGGGAGCCTCTCTCTCTTTTAAAATGTTAAAAGAACTAAAAGCAGCTGTAAAAGATTTAGGACCGACTTCCCCTTATACTCTGCAGCTAGTGGAGAATGTCCTTCTCCTGTGGCTGTCCCTAAAGGCTATCATATTGTAGTCATTAATTTACAAGATTGCTTCTTTACTATCCCTTTAGCTTAACTAGATAGACAGCATTTTGCTTTTAGCTTACCATCGCCTAACTTACAAAGGTCTTATCAAAGATTTCAATGGAAAGTATTACCTCAAGAAATGAAAAATAGTCCTACAGTATGTCAAAAATTTGTAGATCAAGCCTTAATTAATTGTAGACAAAAGTATCCAGACTGCTATATGATTCACTATATGGATGATATATTGATTGCATATTCTCAAAGCCATTTGTTACAAATAATATTACAGGATTTAATTAAAAATTTACAGAGGTGGGGTCTGATAGTGGCTCCTAAAAAAATTCAACAGGAACCTCCTTATAATTATCTAGGAAGAAATATAAAAACAGATTGTGTCAGCTCTCAAAAGTTACAAATTCGAAAAGACAAACTATTAATGTTAAATGATTTTCAAAAATTATTGGGAAATATAAATTGGATTAGACCTTATTTAAAACTCTCAACTAGACAGCCAGCTTCTCCAGGTTCTCGGAACGGAACTGGCCCGCTAGTGAGAGCCTGTCTGAACAGAGCACGCTCCGAGTCCCGGAGCCCCTGCAGTGCAGTGTACTCCTGCAAAGAACCAGCGGAGAGCCTCGATCTGCAGTCAGCCTCAGGGATAAGGGCAGGGCAGCAGGAGACCTCTTCAGGCGGCACTGCCCACTCCGGCTGCGGGCTCTCTTCACGGGGCGATCCAAGATGGCGGCCTAGAGGGAGACTGCACCCCCGGTCGCTCCAGAACCCAGGAGTTAAGAAGGGGAGGCATTGAGAGACTCGGACTGAAGTGGAGCCACGGGTGAGTCTGCCCACTGGGTAAAGCTCAGCCCGGGTGGCAGGCCCAGATAGAGGTGGCTTATCGGAGCCGGGCAGGGCAGCTAGAGTCATCCACAGGCAGTCCTGCGCACTCCGGCGGTGGGCCCCGCCCACACAGCCAGCTTCTCCAGGTTCTCGGAACGGAACTGGCCCGCTAGTGAGAGCCTGTCTGAACAGAGCACGCTCCGAGTCCCGGAGCCCCTGCAGTGCAGTGTACTCCTGCAAAGAACCAGCGGAGAGCCTCGATCTGCAATCAGCCTCAGGGATAAGGGCAGGGCAGCTGGAGACCTCTTCAGGCGGCTCTGCCCACTCTGGCTGCGGGCTCTCTTCACGGGGCGATCCAAGATGGCGGCCTAGAGGGAGACTGCACCCCCGGTCGCTCCAGAACCCAGGAGTTAAGAAGGGGAGGCATTGAGAGACTCGGAATGAAGTGGAGCCACGGGTGAGTCTGCCCACTGGGTAAAGCTCAGCCCGGGTGGCAGGCCCAGATAGAGGTGGCTTAGCAGAGCCGGGCAGGGCAGCTTGAGTCTTCCCAAGGTAGTCTTCCACACTCCGGCAGTGGGCTCTTCCCACACGGCCAGCTGCACGGTGCAGGCCCACAGTGAGAGCATTTCCGCACAGAGCCAGTTCCAAAACGTGGAACCAGTAGGGGGCTAGGGGCAGTATTCTTCGAATGAGCTGCTTTATCAGATTCCTCCAAGACATCAGGCTACTGAAGGCTGGGAGGTGATACACTGGAAATCTACTGGGACACTATAAGCCAATAGTGGAAAACTGCAATATCTCAGGGTCCCACTGCCAACTGACCATTATGAGAAAACAAGGGAAGAAAATGTCCCAAACAAACCTAGATACTACATCAATAAAACCCAATGACAGCACAGCAGAAGAAATGTCAGAAAGGGAGTTCAGAATGTACGTAATTAAAACGATCAGGGAAGCTAATGAGGAGATGAAAGAGCAAATGCAGGCATTGAAGGAGGAGATGAAAGAGCAAATGCAGGCATTAAATGATCGCACCAATCAACAGTTAAAAGACCAAATACGGGAAGCAAGAGATCATTTCAATAAAGAGTTAGAGATACTGAAAAAAAACCAAACTGAAATCCTTGAAATGAAGGAAACAATAAACCAAGTTAAAAACTCCATAGAAAGCATAACCAATAGGATAGAACACCTGGAAGACAGAACCTCAGACATTGAAGACAAAATATTTAACCTTGAAAACAAAGTTGAACAAACAGAGAAGATGGTAAGAAATCATGAACAGAATCTCCAAGAACTATGGGATATCATGAAAAGGCCAAATTTGAGAATTATTGGGATTGAGGAAGGCTTAGAGAAGCAAACCAAAGGAATGAACAATCTCTTCAATGAAATAATAACAGAAAATTTCCCAAATCTGAAGAACGAAATGGAAAACCAAGTACAAGAGGCTTATAGAACTCCAAACATACAAAATTACAACAGACCCACACCAAGGCACATTATTATGAAAATAACTAACATACAAAATAAAGACAGAATTTTAAAGGCCGCGAGAGAAAAGAATCAAATTACATTCAGAGGGAAACCAATAAGAATATCAGCAGATTTTTCAATCCAGACCCTAAAAGCTAGAAGGGCCTGGAACAACATATACCAAGCCCTGAAAGAAAATGGATGCCAACCAAGAATCTTATACCCAGCAAAACTTACCTTCAAATTTGACGATGAAATAAGATCCTTCCATGATAACAAAAGCTAAAGGAATTTACAAAAAGAAAGCCAGCATTACAGAACATTCTCAGCAAAATATTCCATGAGGAAGAGATGAAAAACAACGATGCAAATCAGCAACAGGAGGCGCTAGCCTAAAGGAATAGCCAAATAAAGGAGAAACCGAATCATGTCAAAAACAAATATGAGTCAATTGACTGGGAATACAAATCATATCACAATAATAACCCTGAATGTTAATGGCCTGAATTCATCAATCAAAAGACACAGACTGGCAGATTGGATTAAAAAGAAAAATCCAACAATATGCTGCCTGCAAGAGACACATCTCATAGAAAGAGACACCCATAGACTAAAGGTGAAAGGATGGGGAAAAACATACCATGCACACGGACACAGCAAAAAAGCTGGAGTATCCATCCTCATCTCAGATAATGTGGACTTCAAACCAAAACTAGTCAGAAGGGATAAAGAAGGACACTACATGCTGCTTAAGGGAAGCATAAATCAGCAAGACATAACAATCATAAATATCTATGCCCCGAACATTGGCTCATCCACGTACGTCAAACAAATCCTTCTCAATTCCAGAAATCAAATAGACCACAACACAATAGTACTAGGTGATTTTAACACACCTCTCTCACTACTGGATAGATCGTCCAAACAAAAATTGAATGAAGAAACTATAGATCTCAACAAAACAATCAACAATTTAGACTTAACTGACATATATAGAATATACCATCCAACAAAGAACGAATACACTTTCTTCTCAGCAGCACATGGATCCTTCTCTAAAATAGACCATATTTTATGCCACAAAGCTACTGTTAGTAAATACAAGAAGATAGAGATACTACCTTGCACTCTATCAGATCATAATGGATTGAAATTAGAAATAAACGACAGAATAAAAAACAGAAACTTCTCCAATACCTGGAGACCAAATAATACACTATTATATGATGAATGGATAACAGAAGACATCAGGAGGGAAATAAAAAAATTCTTAGAAGTAAACGAGAACAAAGACACATCATATCAAAATCTCTGGGACACTATGAAAGCAGTACTTAGAGGAAGATTTATTTCATGGGGTGCATTCAAAAAAAGAAGTAGAAATCAACGAATAAACGAGTTAACACTACAGCTCAAAGCACTAGAAAAAGAAGAGCAGACCAATACCAAAAGTAGTAGAAGACAGGAAATAGTTAAAATCAGAGCCGAAATCAACGAAATCGAAACAAAAGAAACAATCGGAAAAATTAATAAAATAAATAGTTGGTTCTTTGAAAAAATAAATAAAATTGATAAACCCTTAGCCACACTAACAAAGAGAAAGAGGGAGAAAACTCAAATTACTAAAATTCGGAATGAACAAGGAAACATCACAACAGACACGAGTGAAATACAAAACATAATTAGAAGCTATTTCGAAAATCTATACTCCAACAAAACAGAAAACCTCGAAGACATCAACAAATTTCTAGAGACATATGAACTACCTAAACTGAACGAGGAGGACATACACAACTTAAATAAACCAATTTCAAGCAATGAAATAGAAGAGGTCATCAAAAGCCTACCAACAAAGAAAAGTCCAGGACCAGATGGGTTCTCAGCCGAGTTCTATAAAACCTTTAAAGAAGAGCTCATTCCAATACTCCTCAAACTATTCCATGAAATAGAAGAGGAGGGAACCCTACCAAACTCGTTCTATGAAGCCAATATCACCCTGATACCTAAACCAGACAGAGACACATCAAGGAAAGAAAATTTCAGACCAATATCCTTAATGAACATTGATGCAAAAATTCTCAACAAAATTTTAGCAAATCGCATACAAATATATATTAAAAAGATAGTGCACCACGATCAAGTGGGTTTTATCCCAGGGATGCAAGGTTGGTTCAACATTCGGAAATCAATAAATGTCATTCACCATATCAACAGACTTAAAGTTAAGAATCACATGATTATTTCAATAGATGCAGAAAAAGCATTTGATAAAATACAGCATCCCTTCATGCTCAAAACACTAGAAAAAATTGGGGTAATGGGAACATTCCTAAACATTATAAAGGCCATCTACGCTAAGCCCATGGCTAATATCATTCTAAATGGTGAAAAACTGAAAGCGTTCCCCCTAAAAACTGGAACAAGGCAGGGATGCCCTGTTTCACCGCTTCTATTCCACATCGTCCTTGAGACTCTAGCCAGAGCAATCAGACAAACCAAAGAAATTAAAGGGATACGAATAGGAAAAGAAGAACTCAAACTATCCCTGTTCACTGATGACATGATTATATATTTAGAGGAACCTGGAAATTCCACCAGAAAACTTTTAGAACTCATAAGTGAATTCAGTAAAGTAGCAGGTTACAAGATCAATGCTCATAAATCCAATGCATTTTTATACATAAGTGATGAATCTTCAGAAAGAGAAATTAGGAAAACTACCCCATTCACAATAGCCTCAAAAAAAATAAAATACTTGGGAATCAATCTCACAAAAGAGGTGAAAGACCTCTACAATGAGAACTACAGAACACTAAAGAAAGAAATTCAAGAAAACCTTAGAAGATGGAAAGATCTCCCATGTTCCTGGATAGGCAGAATTAATATCGTCAAAATGGCTATACTACCTAAAGTTCTATACAGATTCAATGCAATTCCAATTAAAATCCCAATGATGTACCTCGCAGAAATAGAGCAAGCAATTATGAAATTCATCTGGAAGAATAAAAAACCTAGAATAGCTAAAGCAATCCTCAGTAGCAAGAGCAAAGCAGGGGGTATTGCAATACCAGATCTTCAACTCTACTACAAAGCAATAGTAACAAAAACGGCATGGTATTGGTACCAAAATAGACAGGTAGATCAATGGTACAGAATAGAGGACATGGACACAAACCCAAACAAATACAATTTTCTCATACTAGACAAAGGTTCCAACAATATGCAATGGAGAAAAGATAGCCTCTTCAACAAATGGTGCTGGGAAAACTGGAAAACTATATGCAATAGAATGAAACTAAACCCCTATCTCTCACCCTACACAAAACTCAACTCAAAATGGATCAAGGACCTCGGAATCAGACCAGAGACCCTGCATCTTATAGAAGAAAAAGTAGGTCCAAATCTTCAACTTGTTGGCTCAGGATCAGATTTCCTTAACAGGACTCCCATAGCACAAGAAATAAAAGCAAGAATCAACAACTGGGATAGATTCAAACTAAAAAGCTTTCTCTCAGCAAAGGAAACTATCAGAAATGTGAAGAGAGAGCCTACAGAGTGGGAGAATATCTTTGCCAACCATACCTCAGATAGAGCGCTAATTTCCAGAATCTATAAAGAACTCAAAAAACTCTACACGAAGAATACAAATAATCCAATCAACAAATGGGCTAAGGAAATGAAAAGACACTTCACAGAAGAAGATGTACAAGTAATCACCAGATATATGAAAAAATGTTCAACATCCCTAGTAATAAGGGAAATGCAAATCAAAACTACCCTAAGATTTCATCTCACGCCAATTAGAATGGCGATTATCAAGAATACAAGCAACAATAGGTGTTGGCGAGGATGTGGTGAAAAAGGAACACTCATACATTGCTGGTGGGGTTGCAAATTAGTGCAACCACTCTGGAAAGCAGTGTGGAGATTCCTCAGAAAGCTTGGAATGGAAACACCATTTGACCCAGCTATCCCACTCCTTGGCCTATACCCAAAGGACTTAAAATCAGCATACTACAGAGATACAGCCACATCAATGTTCATTGCTGCTCAATTCACCATAGCCAGATTGTGGAACCAACCTAGATGTCCTTCAGTTGATGAATGGATAAAGAAACTGTGGCATATTTATACAATGGAATATTACTCCGCAATGAAGAATGATAAAATTATGGCATTTGTAGGCAAATGGTCGAAATTGGAGAATATCATGCTAAGTGAAATAAGCCAATCTCAAAAAACTAAAGGACAAATGATCTCGCTGATAAGCAGATGAGGACATATAATGGGGGGTGGGAGGGGCTAGCATTAGGTTTAGGGTTAGGTTTAGAGTTAGGCTAAGGAGAGCAGTAAGAATGAAGGAAAGAAGGACTGTGTAGAGGGAAAAGAGGGGTGGGAGGGGTGGGAGGGGTGGGAGGGGTGGGGGGGAGGGGAAAAATATAATAAACATCATTACCCTATGTAAATGTAAAAATAAATAAATAAAAAAAAAGAAAAAAAAAACTCTCAACTAATGATTTAAAACCTTTGTTTGAAATACTAAAGGGTGATTCAGATCCTAACTCAAGTAGAATATTAACTAAAGAAGGAGAACAAGGCTTACAAGTTGTTGAAACTGTAATTCAAAAACATTACTTGCAACAAGTTAATTATAACTTGCCTTGGGTTTTTATTGTGCTAAAAATGAAACATACTACAACAGGTTGTTTATGGCAAAATAATCTACTTGAATGTATACACTTACCAGTATCAGGAAAGAATATATTAATGTCTTATCCTACTATGGTAGCTTCTTTGATATTAAAGACCAGATTTAGAAGTAAAGAATTGTTTGCTTGTGAAATGCATGAAATAATTATTCCTTACACAAGAGAACAATTTGACCAATTATTACAAATTGATGATCAATGGGCTATTGCATTTCTAAATTTTACAGGAAAAAGTTTCTTTCCACTTGCCCAATAATCCTTTACTACATTTCTTACTTCAAACAAATAATATTTCCTAAATGGTGCTCCTCAACTCCAATTAACAATGCTATGTTAATATTTACAGATGGGTCATCAAATGGAAAAGCAGTTACAATAATTAATTCTCAACCCACATTTCAATGGACACAAGAAACTTCTGCACAAAGAGCTGAATTAGAAGCAGTCATCTATGCTTTCAAGACTGTTGCTCAACCCTTTAACTTGTACACAGACTCACTATACATTGTTAAACTGTTTCCAACCATAGAAACAGCAATGCTCTCCTTTTCATCTAAAATTATACATAGGTTACAAGAACTTCAATATCTAATTCATAACAGAACTTCACATTTCTTTATAGGTCATATTCGGGGACATTCCGGATTACCTGGTCCCCTTGCTCAGGGGAATACCCATGCTGATCACTTAACTAAAAATTTTATTTTAACAGCTATAGAAGAAGCTATTATATCACACAAAAATCATCATCAAAATTCATCTGCCTTACAAAAACAATTTCATATTTCTAGAGAAGAAGCTAGAACTATTGTTAAAAATTGTCATGTTGGTCCTAAATTTATTCCTTCTCCACAGATGGGAGTTAATCCTCGAGGACTTTTGCTTAATGACTTATGGCAAATGGATGTAAATCTTATATCAGAATTTGGAAAATTGTCTTATGTTCATGTTACAGTTGATACCTTTTCTCATGTTATTGTGGCCTAGCCGGAACTGGGGAAGCCTACAAGGTTGTGATTCAACATTTATTCCTTTGTTTTTCTGTTTTAGAAATGCCTAAAAAATTAAAAACTAATAATGCTCCTGCTTATACATCAAAACCATTTAAAGATTTCTGTTCCAGGTTTAATATTTCTCATTCTACAGGAATTCCTTATAACCCACAAGGACAAGCATAGTAGAAAGGAACCATCAAAGATTAAAAATACAAATAAATAAGCTAAAAGAGGGAGAGCTTAAATACTCTTCCCCACATCATATTTTATAACGTGCTTTGTTTGTTTTAAATCATCTAAATATTAACAAGGAGGGAAATACTGCAATGATTAGCCATTGGGAAAGTAAAAGATCAAAACAAAGTTTAGTAAAATGGAAAGATTTATTAGGTGGTAAATGGAGAGGACCTGATGTCTTGCTAATCTCTGGTCGAGGCTATGCTTGTGTATTTCCACAGGATGCTGAAACAGCTTTGTGGATTCCAGACAGATTGATATGTCACTACGATGAGCCCTATTCAAAGGAGGAAGAACAAAGAGTATTGGATCCCTTACCAACCCAATCAGATGAACTAAGACGGGCTAAGTATTTAAGATGAAAAAGTTGCATCTTGCACAATCATCTGCAACTTGCAACTCAGACCTCCGATTTGGGGACAAGTGAAACGCCTGACTGCCGCTGCTGAACACATGGTGAACAGCTCTGGAAAACCTAAAACCCCAGAGTCTTTGTTTTTTGCATTGATTGCTCTCATTTCAACTCAGGTACTGCCTATTCATGCTTATGATAATGAAGGGAAAGCATACTGGACCTATTTTCCAAATCCTCCCTTACTGCATCCAACTATTTGGAGCAGATCTAATATTAAAGTATTTACTAATGAGCCTCAATTACTTAGAGGGATTTCAGATTCTTTAATACCACATAAAATAGCATTTACAATTACATTTCATGGAATTACTGAAGAGACACCAATGTGCTTTAGTACAGATAATCTACATGTGCCATTGGGATGTCTCCCTTTAAGTTATAGGACTTACATTACTGATTATCCAGGAGAAGAAGACAATGAAAGATATATATGGTCCCTAGAGATAACCTCACTTGGATATGCTAATTATAATGATACAAATATTTCAGTGACTTTACCGCCTCCTTTTAAACTGTGTGGTAAAGACAGCTCTTGGAATCTACTCAATTTAGAAACAGATTTCCCAAAATTTTTTGAATGTGGTTTTCATCATACTGCACTACAATTTAAGCCACAAGGCTCTGCTACTACTATTACAGATTATTCTGTGTCTTCTCCTAATTTTGATTATAAACTTTGGTTAAAGATAAGACAAAATAAAATGGTACATTTTAATTTTAACCCTTTTCTTACCAATGAACCTATTCATAGATGGTTTACTCCTGGATGGGTAACACCCATCCATCGGAGTGACCTTATAAATGGTAAATTCTCTTACTTTCCTGACTTGTATAAACTATTAGCAGGTACTAATATAGTATTACTACAAAGACCTAAGTTATGTAAACCTAATGACTTTGTAGTACATGCTTGTATAAATGCTCCTCATGCTATTCTTATGTCTACCATAAATAATTTCAGTATCACTAAAAATAAGGAAGCTTGTAACATTTATTGCCATGATTGTGTTCTTACTAATTGTATTAATTTAACCATGTCTAAAGATTTAAAGGTGTTTTTAGTTGTACATCAGCCTAATTATGTTATATTGCCAGTAAATCTTACAGAATCTTGGTATGATGACCCAGGTGTTGAAATTTTAAAAACAGTTAATGAACTTTTAAGACCAAAAAGATTTGTTCAGCTTTGATCCTAGGAATAACAGCTTTAATCAGTATAATCACTTCCTTAACTCTCTCGACCACAGCGCTTGTACAGGAAATTCACACCACTTCACATGTAAATGATTTATCTCATAATATCTCTGTGGCTTTAGCGGCACAAGAACAAATTGATAAAAAATTAGAAACTAGAATTAATGCTCTTGAAGAAGCTATTCTCTTTATGGGAAATGAGATTCAAAATATTCAAACTAGAATGAACATTAGATGTCATGCTAACTATAAATGGATTTGTATTACTCCTTTAAAGGTTGATAATAATACTAATTGGGAACAAGTTAAAACTCACCTTAGAGGAGTTTGGAATAATACTAATACAGCACCAGATATCAATGCTTTACAACTACAAATAAGAATGTTGAGTCAGGCTCATCTCTCGGTTGTTCCAGCAGATAATTTGCCCTCCCAAATGTTACATAATATAAAAACAACTATATTTAATAGTACATTCCTAAATACAATATTACAATATGGCTTGATTGGAGTATGTATTTTAATTTTAATTCTTTGTCTTCCAGTCATCCTCCGAGTAATCCTCAGACTAATCAAGAAAATAAAAATTCAAGAAGGCCTCTTCACTTTACAAAATAAGAAAGGGGGAACTGCGGGGGCGTCCAGAATTCCATCCAGTGCTTGACAAAGATCCTCTGGGGGATGATTGCAAAGGCTCATCCTAAAAGGAATTGCCGGATGTTTTGCTCCAAAGCATGGTGTTTTTTCTGCTGTGTTTTTCTGATAATATATTACTAATTTCAGTCTGAATGGATTGCTTAAGTGGATGAAGGGAATACAACAAAAATTCCAGAAAATATTACCTACAATCTGAAAAACAATGGGTCTTTACCACTAACAAAATTAAAAATAATTTTGCAACCGTACAATGAGTCCCTGAAAGCCTCCGGAGAAAATAGTTGTAGATCTGCCTTTGTCTCCAACAGGCTGGTTAAATTTTAATGATGGTTTTGTTCATGTGTGGTGGTGAGGTATAAGAATAAGGTTTCATAACATTCCTTCCTTCCTACAAAGAATATGTCACCCCTATAATAAACGTTGGTACACAATTACAATTGGGACCGCTGCCCTACTGTACCCCTTAACTCAGCAATTCAGATATTAACCAGATGGACCTAGTAGAGATAGTCACATGAGATTACTTGTCTATTGTTTTAACTGTGAGAATAATAAGAATAATATTAGGTCACATAGAGTTTAGATATTAAGGAAGTAAATATTGTATTAGTTCACCGAGGTAGTTAGATATTCTTAAAACAACTGTGAATAGGTAAGGATAATCTGTAAGGTTACTGTTTTCTCATAATTTTCTGTTCCTTGTTAAAAACAATTTCTGCCTATGCTTTGAAAACTTCTTTAATATTAACCACAAGATTGTCATTATAGCCTGAAGAAAAATGTATATAAACCCAGTCTTTCCCAGAATAAAGTGGGAACTAGAGCCTGTGTCTTTCATTCTCCATCCATCCCCGACGCTGTCTCCCTGAGCCCCGTTTACCGGTGTGGAACCCATGGACTCCTGCTAGGACTGGACCCCGGCAAGGATTCTTATCCTTCACCAACCCAGTCTGCTGTAATTGTCCAATTTAAGAAGTCCTTCCTAAAAATTTTAACAAAACATACAAAATTTTGTTTACTGATTCTACTTTTGTCATAAAATGGTAACCTCTTTAAAATCTAAAAAAGGCACATGTAGACCAGCACTCATTTTTCCTTTATATACACTATATAAAGACAATAAAGAACAAATCCCATACACATAGTAAAAATTGTTACTTTTGCCTCATTTTAAGAACACTGCCATGGTGCTCCAGAGAAACAGCATGCAATGCTTTTTACTCACCAGGGATTTTGGTTATTATCCTCCACAAAATATTTCATAGAAAATTTTAAAATTAATTTAAAAACGTTTTTGCTTAACTCCTTCTACTTTTAAAATTAGTGTATCTAAAATGTTGATATTTCCTTAAAAAAACAAATTTTCAAATATATATACAGGAATGAGGAATAAAATACCAAGAAATGGTTATAATATGAAAAATGTCTTTACACTTAACCAATCTTGCCCAGGATCCTCTCTTCTGAAGCTTAAAGTCTTCTTCATGTCCTCTTACCGCTGAAAAAATGTGGACAATGTCACTCCTAGAGGTGGTTTAGGAATTCCTTTCAAAATCACTCCCAGAGGGCATTTCTGACTTTTTAAAAGAAATCGGTATTTCTGAATTATATTCTAACTGCAACATATATCAGTACCCTCTTTAAAATTTTGAATGTGAAGTTGTAGCAAAAGTTTTAATAGGTTGGGGGGGGTAAGTTGAGAGCAACTTTTTCATAATATATACGCAAGTCGTCTACAAATGCCCAGTATAACTTCCCAAAGGGTGTTGGGCCTTTCCAATAGATCATATAGTTTTTTACACTGCAGTTTCTCCTTTTGGGATAACAACCCACAACTGTTCAAAGGTGTTCACTGTTTCACCCATCATGCTCCACAGCTTCACTCACCTTCTGGGATGGATAAGATTTTTGTTTACCTTCTCAGGACAAGGTGTCATCAAATGAAGCCTGCACATAGTGGACACAAAGGGTCCTAGTCTTTGCTGATTGGAAAAACTTTATGTCATCAATTTGTCCCCCTCCTCAACTCATCACTTTTGGTTGCCTACAATTATTCTTTAAATACCATGACCCACCACACAATGGTGCCAATTTCTCAGTGCAAGTCTTAGCCAGGATGGACAGTATTGGGCCAGGAGTTTTAACACCCAAGGATTCCTGGATCTGGGGTTATAAAGGTCAATGCAACTATCAGGTCATGCAGGCATAGATCCCAATCTTTCACAGCCTAGGCCAACCCATGGGCAGTCAGAAGGAGATCTGGGACTCTGCAGGACAGAGATTGAACTTTCCCTTAGCCTGCATCTTACCCAGCAGCCTGGGGCTAGAGGGCCACAGATGACTCATAGTATACTCCATTTCTTGCCACTCATTCTCTGCCAGAATGAACATGGCAGTTCCTTCTTTTAGACTTAATATTGTTAGTCAACTTTTTAAAAATTTGTTTTATAATAATGCATTAATAATCAAATGCAATTTGAAAAATGAAGAACTCACTACTCCTATTTTGTAAGTTATTTTCTATATTTCTTATATTTTTTTTCTAATTTTCTCAATGGTTTAACATAGGATTCATTGCTTTTCATAGTGGCATGCTGTGATTTTTCTCACAATTCCCTTTATATATTATTCAGGTTTTTAATTTTTCACAGGATATCACTAAGTTACTAAGACTGGTTTTGAACTTAAGGTCCTCTTTACCCATCTTCCACTATGAAACTAGTATTACTGATTGACACACAATTCCTGCCTCTCTCAGACATTTTTTCATAAGAATGTATTCACATACAGAATTTCTCTTTATTTGTATTAACAATTTTTCCTCTGAATTTGGCTCACCAAACTTTCTTGTAATTGTTACTCAGCATTCTTTGGGTAATTAATAACTCTCACTTATCTAGTGTTTCATTCCTAATATTTTGGTTCATTATTTTAATTTGAACCTGATTTCTTTTTCTTTATGTCCTGTACTATTTTTAATTGATTTGTCCGTAAAAAAAATAGTCAACAGTAGATTATAGAGACATTTGGGAAATCAGTATGGAATATATTAAATAAATTTAAAAAGTCAAGTATGGTTTCAAACTACATATTTGAAATTTCAACTAATTTTGAGGCCAGGCAAAAGGATTTCAAGTTCGAGACAAGTAACTGAAATTTAGAAACAATGTGTCCCAAAAAATTTAAAATGACTGTTTTGTAGTTCTTTGGTATAGCACAGTTGGCCTTAATCCCAAGCATCACATGTATAAACAAAAGTAGAATTACTTCATGATCCAGAAATATCAGTCTAAATATATATTTATAGGAGATTAAATCAGAATGTTGAAGACATAGACTCAGTATTGTGTTCAGTGCAAAAACAAGGCTCTCAATAATCAATTTATAAAATAAACTTATGTGCCCACCAATGATTGTATGATTAAAACCTTGGTATTTATATGCTATTACTATTTTGCTATAAAACAAAATATAAAGTCATTTAAAGTGATATAAGATTAATATGGAGGATTTTGCATTATGTGAAATACAGTAGATACAAAACCTCAGTTTCAGGAGCATCTGATTCACAAGTGAAAGATATTCAGAGTGTAATTGTGGTCTCCAGGTACTGTGTTTTGTGAAGTGGTTTTATATTGTTACTTAGAGTCTACAAATTTTTATTTCAATGGGCAAAATGTGATCAAGAGTTTTGCTCTACCACATTGTGACTGTTATGTAATATATTCTTGATTAATACTGTGTCTTTGGAAAAAGAAACCAGTTTTCACACAATCTTCAAAAAAGTCAGAAATGTTTGTTTATGTTTTATATTTTGTTTATTTCACTGAGAGTGATAGTAGCTTGTAGATTTTTTTCCTAATTGCCCAATGCTACATTAGACAGGAGAAAATACTATAGTAGATAAAGAATAAATTCCTTTCCTGTACTATATCACTATTCCTAGTAATGTGCTCATCTTGAATACAGTGTTTTCTACAATAATTTGGGTAATTTTAACAGGATAATTGTGTATGAAATTTTTTTGTAACATATGTTTCTGTAGTAATGATAGCCTTGGATTTACTAATCTGCTACACTTCTGATGTTCTGATATTGCTAACATTGTTATAATTTTCTGTTATGCAAGCATAATATATTTATCCATATCTACTAAGTAATTCTTATAAAATTTTTATTCATTTCAGCAATGACTTGTCAGGATACCCAAGAATTTTCACCAGACCAGGGCATAAGACATATGTTTAAAAAAGCAATTAATGGAAATTATGGAAATTGTGACCTTGACAAGTTACAACAGAGGACAATATGGAAAACTGTAAGTGAGAGTGAACATCACAAATCATATTATCAGAAATCAGACCTAGTTCAGTGGCAGAGAATTTATACTGGAGAGAAGCCCTACAAATGTATATCATATGACAAAAGTTTAAATGCAAAATCATATCTTATTTGTCATCAGAGTGTTCATATGAGAGAGAAATCCTACCAATGTAAAGAATGTGGTCAAGATTTTAATTGGAGTTCCCACCTTACTCAACACCGGAGAATTAATACTGGAGAGAAGTTCTGTGAATTTAAAGAATGTGACAAAGCTTTTAATCATAAATCTAACCTTATTCACCCTCAGGTTTTTCATACTGCAGAGAAGCCCTATGAATGTAAAGAATGTGGCAAAGCTTTTAATCAGCTATCACACCTTATTCAACACCAGAGAATTCATACTGGAGAGAAGCCATACATATGTAAAAAATGTGGGAAAGCTTTTATTGCAAAATCAGGCCTTATTCAACACCAGAGAATTCATACTGGAGAGAAGTCCTATGAGTGTAAAGAATGTGGCAAAGCTTTTAATTATAAATCAAACCT
>NW_025920728.1:0-30127 GCF_902686445.1 Sciurus carolinensis | reverse complement strand
AAAATTTTCAAAGAGAAATATGTAGAATGTTAGGAGGAAATCCTGGCTTTACAAACACTCTCAAAAGTATTAAAAGAACTGTAAAGAATACATTTATTATTAGTATTATACAAGTTGTTTTATGAATAAGTTAGTAATAAATAAATAAATGGTATGAGAGCCAATTACAAAATGTTTTAACAAAAGTCATAGTAAGTGGGACTTCTACATTTTGCAATCTAACACAGGATCTCTTGCTAGAAAACAGAAATGCAAATGAAACAACATTATTTCATTTGCACAGCTGAGCTTGTAGACAAGTCAACAAGAATCCTTGGAGGCCTAAAACAGAGTTGGAACTGAAATCCAGAGTGTTAAACATAACCAAAGCCAGAACTATTACACTACTAATAGCAGTGAAGGCTCAGAATCCACAAGGACAGGATGCAAGTCCCCCAGCCAATTCAGGGAGGGGTGGTTGACTTGAGAACCAGCAAGAACACTCAAAAGGTATGAAGTCAGGGAAGTCAGAACAAAATGAAACCTGACACTCTAACAAATGTACTTCTTTGTCTCCACCTTTGGGTCATGGTGGGAATTAAGAAATTTTACTCAAAAGATAAAAGGAACAGACACAAGAAAGATCAATAAACAGTGAAGAAAATAAGTTGTAATATGATATCTACCTTTCCCTAATTTGTGGGTAGATATTAGCAAATGCTCAAGCAATACATTTATTATTAGTATTATACAAGTTGTTTTATGAATAAGTTAGTAAATAAATAAATAAATGGTATGAGAGCCAATTACAAAATGTATAAAGTTGATTTTCTGAATTTCTCTTAAGACCACAAAAGTTTAAAAATCCCTTAACTCGTCAAATACCACACAACAGAAACTAGACCTTATTTTAAAATGAATGGTGCATTTGCTGTATATCAAAAACAAGGCTTATAGTCTTCACTGTCACAATAAGATTCCTAATTTCCTGTGTATTGTAATAAGTCATGGAAAAATATACACTGTAAAGATTATGAAGGAAAAAAAATTAATTGTCATTATTTTCAGGCTATTATAATCATCTACACAGAAAATGCAGTAGACACTGCATCAAACTAGGAATGTGTGGTGTTCTGGAATCCAAGTCAAGTGTTTCAAAAAGAGAAAACAGGACAAATGCTAGTAGGTCAAATAATATGAAATATGAAAAATGAACATTTGATTTGGCATTGTGCATATGATTGACTTCCTGTATAAGATCAATCTCTTTGGAGTAGTAGAAACAAAATAGATCAAGAAAGGCATGACAGTTAAGTACAAATAGTGAGTTTTCTCAACTCTTCCAAGGAATATTGTTGTAACAGGGTTTATTAGTTTGTTGTTACTATAATAAAATACCTGATACAGGTTACTTATGCAGAAAAGAGTTTAATATAGCTCACAGTTATGGAGGTCCAGAAATTAAATGGCATAACACAGGCTCTGTGAGACAGGTCCCTTGACTACACCACCTTATGGTTCTGACAGCAATGGCAGGAGAATGTGCAGGAGCAAGAAAGTGATTACATCTCCAACCAGGAGCAGAAACAGGATGGGGAACACACTAGCTCTGTTTACAACAATTTCTTGCAAGAACTCAAGGTGTCAAATAAGAACTCTATCTCATATACCCAGTGACCTAAGGACCTCCCACTAGGCCTCACCTTTTAAATATTCTATCATCTCCCAATAGGGCCACCCTGGGGAGTGGACCTTTGAGGGAACACAAACTATGTTTAAACCATATCAAGGGGCGTAGAGAACTGTGGAAGTAGCTGCATGGAGTATGGATTTTTTTGAAGATGCTGGTAGAAATAACCCTGGGATAGGGGGGTAGACAGGAGTGAAAAAGAAATACAGAAAAGAGAACAACAATATGTACATTAAACATTAACATATGTTAAATAAAAAAATCCTTTCTTTTCTTTCTTTCCTTTTTTTTTTTTTTTTTTTTGGCTGTGTTACTTGGGATTGACTAGAGCAGAACTCCACCACTGAATTACATCCCCAACCCTTTTTTATTTTTTAACTTTGTGACAGTCTCATTAAGTTTTCAAGGCTTTTGATCCTCTTGCCTCAATTTCATGGTCAACTGGGATTAGAGATGTAGTCACCACACCCAGCATGGCATTCATTTTTAACAGGAGTGAATGAGGGCTTCATGGTTTCATATTTGTAGTCAAGTTTGGGAAGGAGGAAAAGAGTGGGAATGAAGACAAGTAAAAATTTGTTTCAAATACCTGGACTTTTTAAAATTTCTAATCTTAAAAACCTTAAAAGTAAATAAAATGGGGTTGGGGATATACATGTCAATACATTTTTCTTGAATTGAGGGAAAAAAGAAAGGTGACAGAAGAAATGGAAATACTGAAAACTGGGTTAGGTCATTTCTTTTTTTTTTAATTTATTTTTATTTTACACAAATGCCTCTTCTATTGCCCATCCAGTAGGAGAAAAAGGTTATCTTCTGAGACCGAGATGTGGAAATGTTGGAGAGGAGATTTTGAATAAAATTTTAGTTATTATGAATTTCTAATAACACAGGTCAGCTTACTTTCATGCATTTCCCAGGAAGTACTTGTATGAATGGAGCAGGGAAGGGGTCGGGATGTTGGTGTTGAGTTGCAATTTTGCTAATGAATCCAGAGTAAATCATGATATTAAGAGTAATGAGGAGAGGGGCTAGGACTATAGCTCAGCTGGTTGAGTGCTTGCCTAGCATGCACAAGGCCCTGGATTCAATACCCAGTACCACCAAAAAAAAAAAAAGGAAAAGAAAAGAAAAGAGTAATAAGGAGAGAATAGATAGTTCCTACAGTAACCACAGCATTTCTTTGTGCTGAGCAACACAGCAGGAATGATTAGGTAAATTTCTATGAAAACATACAGTAGTGAAATACCAGCAGAGGTACAATAATGCAAAATTATAGGAAAATTTAAGTACGTTTTTATGTTTATATTATAATATAGTTCTTAATTCTCCTTATTTTTAATTATTAAGGTAATATATGCTCAGTAGGAAATACATCTGAGAATTATGAAGTCTTTACACTTCAAGTTCCCTCTTGCTCCAGTTTCTTCTTCCTGTGAATTGCAGTTGTTTCTTGGGCATATGGCAGATTGTAAATAGCCAGCACTCCTTGGAATTGTGTAGTGTAGCAGCCTTAATGATTATTGTTCTTTTTCAGTGTGTTTTGACCACTACAGAGTTTATCCTGTTTATTCTTTCTAAGTACTGATGACACAAGCTGAGTTGCATAAGGCTTTCCCTGAAGGCTTTAGCTTCAATGATACAGGACTACGGTGGAAGAAACCACTTAAAATTGATGAATATATAAAATTATGCTAAAAACCCACCTGTCATTTCCTTCACTGCCTCTTCCCAGGACTGTTTTTACATGGTGAGAGAATAAAACATATCATTCATTAAGTGCTTTATCAAATATAGGACCACATAAAACAGACCTTCACTTTAGGAGCTTCAATTATTCACAGCTAATTTAATACAAATATCTTCTAAATCATAATCAAAATCTCATAGAGAAAACCCTCCTTCTACTTTTCTCTGAAAGAAGGACAGGTGGTGTTAAAATTTATTTTCTCAATATCCAAAACAAACCTATATATATCATGGTTTTATTTTCATATAGTTGAATGTATATGAATTTCATGTAAGTGCAAAAGTATAAAAAATGTTTAATGTGATCAGTCTAACCATACCATTTATGAATGCTTCAGGGCTTGATGTAGTTTTTGTGATTTAATGATATATTACAGATGTTTTTGTGTCAGATTTATATCAACCTGTTGTGATTTTTATATAATGGTCAACAATTACACTTTTAAAACAATTAGTAATTAATGGGTTTTTACCTAAAATGTTGCTACTACAAACATGGCCACAAATAAGCTCCTTCAAAAAAAGTATACATACATATGCCTAAGAAGGCTTATGCAACATTTTCATAAAATAGATCTGCAAGAGACAATTGATGTCTCAAATGATGTAAGAGCATGAAGCTTGCAGAGTCACTGTCAAATATTTACTTACACTGTCTATCCTAATAGCCCATTAAAATTTACATTCTTACCAACAGCATATGAAAACATCTGTTTCCCAGTACCTTGAACAACACTGACAATGACTTATTTCTTATTTGTGGCAGTCTTCCAGCATTATTATTTTTGTTGTTGTTGTTACTTTCTTGGATTTGGAAGATGAACCTAATTTTATAGCTTTACTAAAGATTTATATATATACTACTAATTTTCTGTTCACAAGTTTGCTTATGTAGCTATTAAGATGTTCATCATTTTTGTCTTACTGATTTATAGAAGTTTCTATGTATTATAAATCTGAATCCTTTATCTTTTGTACTTACAATCAGCCATTTTGTTCCTTCAGTCCCTTCCTTGATTAAGGTAATATTTTCTGTATTAAAGTTGAAATGCTTATACTATCAATTTGTTTTTTCTTGGTATTCAGGTTTCAATTCTTATTTGCAAATACATTCTCTATAATTTTCAGTAATTACAGAGGTCTTGCTAATTTTTAAAATGTCTTAAATATAAATAAAGAATTTAAATTTTTGTTGAATGAAATCTTTAAGATAAATATTAGTAATCTCATATTTTAATACCCCAAATTTAACCCAATTAATTCAATAGTCAAAAATCTGAAAAGTTCTTTTTACCTCAAATTAGACTCTATGTTTTCAGAAAGAGTATTGTTATAAAACCTTTCATAAATGAAGTCTAAGTTTCTTTCTCTTCTTCATTGTGGTATCGGGGATTGAGCCCAGGAACTCTTGCATACTAGGCAAGTGCTCTACCACTGAACCACAACTGCAGTCTTTTTGGTAATTTTTTAGAAAACATTTGATGCAGAATCATGCTAAATTGCCTGAGCTGGCTTTGGACTTGCTATGATCTTCCCTCAGCAACTCAGGAGACATGCCTCACCAAACCTAGCCAGATGTGTCTAAATTTTAATCTGATCTTTAGCACTCAATATTTAAATGTCTTTGGGCACATTATGAAACCTAAGTAAGTTTTAGTTTCCTTATATATCAAACATAAGTAATGATCAAAATTAATACATAAATTTACATTGAGAACTAAATAAACAATGTATTCATTGTACCTAGCCAGAGAAATGATGAAGAAATGTTAACTGTATTCTGTCCTGGAACTTTACATTTTCTCAATAAATATTTGAAGTACACCCAATGAATCTAGATAATTTTATGCCTAGATATTTAAGATACTTGGAATTTTTATTATAATTATCCTTTAAAATGTATTTAAAATTATATATTTTATTCTTTAAATACATACTCTAATACATCAATTTGAACAAATCCTAATGATCATGTGCAATTCCCATATTAAAATAAGTGTTTCTGGTTGTTCTATTCTACAACATTGATGTATTTGACATTTCTTACATCTAAAGTACTTTTAATTTTTTTTTTATTTTTTTATATTTTATTATTTTTTTATTATTGTAAACAAATGGGATACATGTTGCTTCTCTGTTTGTACATGGCATAAAGGCATACCATTTGTGTAAACATAAATTTACATAGGGTAATGTTGTTTGATTAATTCTGTTATTTTTCCCCTTCCCCCCCACCCCTCCCACCCCTCTTTTCCCTCTATTCAGTCCTTCCTTCCTCCATTCTTGCCCCCTACCTAAACCTAACTCTAACCCTAACACTAACCCCTCCCACCCCCCATTATTTGTCATCATCGACTTATTTGCGATATCATTCTTCCTTTGGTTTTTTGAGATTGGCTTATCTCACTTAGCATGATATTCTCCAGTTTCATCCATTTGCCTGCAAATGCCATAATTGTATCATTCTTTATGGCTGAGTAATATGCCATTGTATATATATATACCACAGTTTCTTTATCCATTCATCAATTGAAGGACATCTAGGTTGGTTCCACAATCTGGCTATGGTGAACTGAGCAGCTATGAACATTGATGTGGCTGTATCTCTGTAATATGCTGATTTTAAGTCCTTTGGGTATAGGCCAAGGAGTGGGATAGCTGGGTCAAATGGTGTTTGTCGGGGTACTGCAGACCCCCAGCCCTTCGGCGTGGCCAAGATGGCGCCTGGCAAGGTGCCAAGGAAGTGCTGAGAACAAAACCAGGTACCTCCAGCAGACTAATACTCTCTGCCAACAAGTGGCGTATTTTGAGGAAGTTAATGTGATTGGCCATGGGTCCTCGTGGACACTGCATGATTGCTATATCCACACTATTGTGCTCCATTACTGTCCATGCTTTCCCCTCGTGATCTATAAGCTGATTGGTTGTTGTATGTAATGTAAGGCACTTGCAAGAGCGGCCCGCCGCTGCTGGCCAGCCAGAAGAAGCAGACTGCAGAAAATAAAGAACTTGCCCTGATCCGGTTTCGTGTTTCTCTGCGGGCAGGGGACGCGACAGATGGTGCCGAAACACCCGGACTGAGAAAAAATATAAGGGTAAGTTCACATAAGTTTTCAAATCAAGAAAAATTAGTTTGAGAGTTCAAAAGGTGAGACGTCTCGAGGTTCGCGGAGCAGCGACAATTCATTACAGGAGGTTCCCCAGCAGAGGGACAATTCATTACAGGAGGTTCCCCAGCAGAGGGACAATTCATTACAGGAGGTTCCCCAGCAGAGGGACAATTCATTACAGGAGGTTCCCCAGCAGAGGGACAATTCATTACAGGAGGTTCCCCAGCAGAGGGACAATTCATTACAGGAGGTTCCCCAGCAGAGGGACAATTCATTACAGGAGGTTCCCCAGCAGAGGGACAATTCATTACAGGAGGTTCCCCAGCAGAGGGACAATTCATTACAGGAGGTTCCCCAGCAGAGGGACAATTCATCACAGGAGGTTCCCCAGCGGAGGGACAATTCATCATAAGAGGTTCCCCAGAGGAGGGACGATTCATCATAAAAGGTTCCCCGTGGGAGGGACGATTCAAGTGGTACCAAACTGTGTGCGTGTGTGAGTGAGCGTGTGTGCGTGCGCGCGCCTGTCTTTTGTTTGTGTGTTTAAACTAGTAAACTACCTCGTAGTCATGGGAACGGATCTGTCTAAGATTAGAATGCAGCGGCCTCTTAGAGAACTTTTAAAAAATCACGGAACCCCATTGAAGGCAAACACGGCCTTAAAGTTTCTAGATACTGTAGAGAAAGTCTCTCCGTGGTTTTTAGACAAGGGATTATTAAATCTTCCTCAGTGGGAACAGCTAGGAGAGGATCTGCGTGACGCGGAGAGACGCGAGCCTTTGCCAATGGGAACTCTGGCAATATGGTCACTTGTTAATAATCTTGTTTGATGCAGCAAGGTAAATCAAAAAACCCTTTTAGGGATTTAAAGGGGCCTTTAGAAGAAGGAAGTCAGATCTTAGAAGAAATTAAAGAGGAACGATCATGTTCTCAGTCTTCAAAAAGAGTGGGAACATAATATAGTAGCCATAGTCCCCACAAGTATTGGGAGATAATTGTTTCATGATTTTCTGCATTCAAACCTAATCTGATTTCTCAACCAGGTAAAAATAGGGTTAAAAAGTCCTGGGTGATCCTCCCTCCCCCCTGCCTGGCCTTGTCAAAGCCTACAATGGATTATAAATTACAGCAGTCTCAGCGGGAAGGAGGAGGGGTAACCTAAAGAAAAAAAAAAAAAAAAAAAAAAAAAGGGTGTCCGTTTTAAACTTAACTAACTTATTTTCTAGGATTCTTTGTTTGTTTTGTTTTTCTTTAATGCTGTATTTTTGAGCTCATAATTTTGATCCTACATACCTAGGTTAATGATTTTTTTCTTTTTGATCAGTTCTATTTTTTATTCAACTGAAGTTTTTAAACATCTGTTTCATTGCAATGAACATTTACCTATAAAGTTACAAGGCCTTTAATTTTATGTTATCTGTATGTCGTGCTGTCTAATGTCATGTTTTGTCAAAACTGAGTGCTCTTAAAATTAAAATTTAAAAATGGATCCAAATACTTTTAATCACGTGATTTAAAAAGGTTCAATTTATATTGGGTAAACTAATAAAAGTAAAATATCTTTAAAAATAACTTACAAGTCTCCAGGTGGTCAAACTAATGAAATGTTATTGTTAAACAATGTCTAATATCAATTGCTTCTAGGACTTTTCTTCAGCAGGAAAGAGGCAACGGATCCTGTTCAGGACACTTGTCTGATATCTTGGTTTTTATAAAATAAATAAATTGGAGTTAACATGTATGGGATTACTCAAATGTGTTTGTAGAGACGTCTGGTTAATTTACAAAGTTAAAATGCTAATTGTTAAATAACATCAAGTACTTTTAACTTCTTAAATTACATGGGGTATCATACTTAAACATTCTTGGTGTTTTCATAGGTTGGTAAATAAAAAGAAAAAGGAAATGTTTCTGGGTAAGAAAGTCTGTGTGTAAGTAAAGGACAAGTTTCAACAAGTCTCTTAAGTTTTATTCTTTAGAACAATTAGTCTTAAAAATTGGGGTGTATACAATTATGGTTAAACAACTGTTAAAGTATTGTACTGTGTTACAGAGTCTAAATTTTTCTTTAAAAACTAAATTTGGTAAAAAAAGGTGTCAAGGTAGTTGTGAAATGGTTTCTAGTTGTATATTAAATGTGTTCATATTTTTCAGGTATACAAGTTTTAAAGCAGGAAATTTATCAAGCTGCTATTCTCCAGATAAACTTGTCTGTAATGGTAATTTTAAGCTTATAAAGAGTAAATTTCATTGGGGATTAATTTTTATCATTTAGTGTTCTACTAGAGGACCTGTTATCAATAGGATATATGTAAAATTGGTTATATTTTACACTGAGATAAAAAATTTCAAATGTAAATGTATTTCTAAACATTAGAGCCTGACTTGTTTAAAGGTTAATTTTGTGAAACATGAAAATATTTTGCCACTTTGACACACAAAAGGAAAGTTAAAAGCTCTCTCAGCCTTTCTTTGATTCATGTTTTAGATACAATGTTAAATTGTGTTAATTATAAAGTTTGTATAGACTCAGGAAACAGTATATGTAAACTACTTAATGATATTTAAGGAAAAAGCAAAGATCAACATCAGAATTAGAACACTTAAGATCTATAAAGAGTCACGCCTTACCTGAGATAAGGCTCTGCCTCTCACCTTACTACATGTTAGAGTGACTCCAAAATAAGTCAGACTTCAGCTTATTTAAAGTTATAATCAAAAGATTGGTTCTTGTTGTAAAATTACTATGATCTCAAATAGAAAATATAATGTGGTTCTCAGTCAAAATTCAAGATAGCTATTATACAAGCAAAATATATTTTTACTCTTGCTAATTTCATTTTGTAAAACTGTTACCTGTTAATGTTTTACAAAAGTAGCTGCTTCAAAAACATGCAACCTAGGTAACTTATGATAATAAGCCATCACCTATAGAACAGATAGTGGTAACTTCCAGAACTAATGCAGACTCCAGTTAGATAAAAGGGTAAATAACTGTAAAGTTATGAACATTAAAGTTAAAGCCCAGTACTCTCACTCTATGACTGGTAAAACTGGCTTGCTGGATGATTAAGATCAAACTTAGAGATTGGAATTAAATACAGAAGGCAAAATAGGCCAGTATTTGGATCTTTTGCCCTCAGTCAACCTGAACCCAGGGAATAAGAGGACTTCTCTAAGGAGTGCTGCAACTCTGGGTCACACAACCTCCTGATCAAGGAGATTGTTGAGACTAGAGGATCCTGGACACCCAGCAAAACAGTAAAAACCAAAATATAGCCATTCTTGGGCATTTAAGAGAAATAATAATTAAATGTAACTTAAGATGTACACTTATGTTAGTCCACTAGAATAAAGACTGGAAGCTACAAATGAAAGAAAGATTCTTCAACAAATGTGCCTGATAACAATCAAGAGAAACTGCCAGAGTCAGAAGTTTTTAGTCAGTTTAAGGCCTGCAGATCTTCCTAAGCTACACAGGTAGACTTAATCTATGTTTGCTCGTGTGATTACCTAGCCCTAAGTAACAGAAATATAGAGCTCTCTACTAAACACAGGTTATACCAATAAAGGGATATTTTACACAATCAGATGACTTAAGTAGCTTAACTATATTTTTGGGGATATCTATGACATTAAGAGTTAAATGTTGTGTTTACATTCCTGATAACCTGGACTATGTTAAAGTTCCCAAATAAAGGCCTTGTCCTTTCCAGCCTTTGCTAGGTCTAGTTATGGGAACAATTTCTCAGTTCTTCCACCTCCTGGTGAAAGATTGACTTCTGTCATTTTCATGATACTCAGTGGCATGTTCCAGATGCTGCAACATTTACTTTGTACTAATTTCATTTCAGTACTCATGTCTTTTTGTTCTTCTATCATAGAAGCACCCACCCCCAGATGACTTTACAACCTGCTCCTCCCCAACCAGACTTCTACCTCGGACCCCTCGATTGACCCGATTTTTAAAAAAGGAACTCCAAACTGCTTGCCCCTCACTGCCCCCTTTCAGCTTCGAAGCAGCCAGAACGACCGACGCCCCCTTTTCCTTGAAGCAGTTGGGAGTTCCTCTAGCTAAAGCGGAGAATGAAGCCAGAATTAAGGACAGGTAGTTAATGTAGAAATAGGGAATCGGGTCAATTCGAGGAAATGAGGCCATGAAGCCATCTGCCTTTACAAATGTCAAGGATCTCCGGAGCCCATTGATTACCAAATTTACCTGCCTATAGGGGATGTAGGGTGCGCTCACTTCTCAGGACTTTCAAAATATCAGCTTTCTCCCTGCCGGGAGAAGTCTGTATTATTCCCTTTAAACAATCCAAACTATGGTCCTTACTCAACAGTACCAAATGATTAAGCAAACTGATAACCGAGACAGGATGGACAAATGGATATAAGATTCTATCCATGATAAACAAAAAGGGGGAATAGAGGAGACCTTCAGGTCCCCTAAAGATAAACTTTCTCTTTGTCTCTTTGTTTGGGTTTTTTTTTTTTTTTTTTTAACTCTGGGTAATAAGGGTAACCGGTGCTTTACTGGAGCTGCGGCTCAGTTTGTGTGTTTCCATGGAATAAACTAACTTACAACCTCTTTTTAGTCTCTTAGGAGGAACAGTTCAACTATGTAACAAAACAACTGCTTCTCTCAATTGTACTTCAGATTTGTGCTATCTCTCAATGTTAAAATGCTTCTAGGTTCCTGCTGGCAGACTTAATGTGTGTTCCTACCTTCCTACCAGTCCCAGTTTCTGTTACAGATGATGAATTGCCAGTATTGCTTTCCAGAAATAAGAGGGACTTTGGAATCACCGTAGCAGTCATTACCACCATAGTTGCATCAGCAGCAGCAGTCGCCACAGCAGCTGTAGCCTTGACGACATCAGTACAGTCAGCAACTAAGCTTAATGAAGTGGTCCAGCAGACAGCTACTGCTCTGTCTACTCAACAAACAGTGGATCAACACCTAAAAGCAGGACTACTTTTGGTGAACCAGCGTGTGGACTTACTTCAAGAACAAATGGACCTTATACAAGAACTGTTAAGCGTGGGGTGTATTTATCATCTGCCGGGACTGTGCGTTACACCTGTAGCTTATCATAATCTTAGTTATGCAGCAAATTTGTCTAAAATCATATCTACTCAGCTACGTGCCAATTGGTCTTATAAATTTGATAATCTTACTGCCATTCTTAGATCACAAATTGTTAGCCTTAATTCTACTAGAGTTAATGTAGCCCCTATATCTAATATGCAAAATTGGTTATCTTCTTCCTTCAGTTTTGTAAAGCAATGGGCAGGAATGGGAGCATTGTGTGTGCTAATGATTATTGCAATTATCTTCCTCACACGCTTTATCATGCATATACGCCAAGTTCATGCCAGAGATCGCATCATTTTCCATCAAGCCATGATGGCCTTAGAGGCTGGCAGCTCTCCTCAAGTCTGGCTGAGCATGCTGGATCGGTAGTCAACGACGGGTAAGGAAGGAGGTAACCGCGTACCGACCTAAGACAGGAGCTGTAGCATGCTCTGCAGTTATCCGATGACGGGTAAGGACGATGGTTGACCACTCCGCCTAAGACAGGCACGATCCCAAGCCAGCATTCTTTTAATAAATAAAAAAGGGGGAGCTGTCGGGGTACTGCAGACCCCCAGCCCTTCGGCGTGGCCAAGATGGCGCCTGGCAAGGTGCCAAGGAAGTGCTGAGAACAAAACCAGGTACCTCCAGCAGACTAATACTCTCTGCCAACAAGTGGCGTATTTTGAGGAAGTTAATGTGATTGGCCATGGGTCCTCGTGGACACTGCATGATTGCTATATCCACACTATTGTGCTCCATTACTGTCCATGCTTTCCCCTCGTGATCTATAAGCTGATTGGTTGTTGTATGTAATGTAAGGCACTTGCAAGAGCGGCCCGCCGCTGCTGGCCAGCCAGAAGAAGCAGACTGCAGAAAATAAAGAACTTGCCCTGATCCGGTTTCGTGTTTCTCTGCGGGCAGGGGACGCGACAGGTGTTTCCATTCCAAGTTTTCTAAGGAGTCTCCATACTGCTTTCCAGAGTGGCTGCACTAATTTGCAGCCCCACCAGCAATGTATGAGTGTACCTTTCTCCCCACATCCTCACCAACACCTGTTGTTGCTTGTATTCTTGATAATCGCCATTCTAATTGGGGTGAGATGGAATACTAGGGTGGTTTTGATTTGCATTTCTCTTATTACTAGAGATGTTGAACATTTTTCCATATGTTTGTTGATTGCTTGTAGATCTTCTTCTGTGAAGTCTCTATCCATTTCCTTAGCCCATTTGTCGATTGGATTATTTGCATTCTTGGTGTAGAGTTTTTTGAGTTCTTTATAGATTCTGGAGATTAGTGCTCTATCTGAAATATGATTGGCAAAGATTTTCTCCCACTCTGTAGGCTCTCTCTTCACATTGCTGATAGTTTCCTTTGCTGAGAGAAATATTTTTAGTTTGAATCTATCCCAGTAAATTCTTGCTTTTATTTCTTGTTCTATGGGAGTCCTGTTGAGGAAGTCTGGTCCTAAGCCAACATGTTGAAGCTCTGGACCTACTTTTTCTTCTATAAGATGCAAGGTCTCTGGTCTGATTCCGAGATCCTTAATCCATTTTGAGTTTAGTTTCATGCATAGTGAGAGATATGGGTTTAATTTCATTCTGTTGCATATGGATTTCCAATTCTCCCAGCACCATTTGTTGAAGAGGCTATCTTTTCTCAATTGCATATTTTTGGCCCCTTTGTCTAGTATGAGAAAATTGTATTTATTTGGGTTTGTGTCCATGTCCTCTATTCTGTACCATTGATCCACCTTTCTATTTTGGTACCAATACCATGCCATTTTTGTTACTATTGCTTTGTAGTAGAGTTGAAGATGTGGCATTGTGATACCCCCTGCTTCACTCTTTCTGCCAAGGATTGCTTTAGCTCTTCTGGGTTTTTTATTCTTCCCAATGAATTTCATAATTGCTTGCTCTACTTCTGTAAGGTACATCATTGGGATTTTGATTGGAATTGCATTGAATCTGTATAGCACTTTTGGTAGTATGGCCATTTTGACAATATTAATTCTTCCTATCCAAGAACATGGGAGATCTTTCCTTCTTCTAAGGTTTTCTTGAATTTCTTTCTTTAGTGTTCTGTAGTTCTCATTATAGAGGTCTTTCACCTCTTTTGTGAGATTGATTCCCAAGTATTTTATTTTTTTCGATGCTATTGTGAATGGGGTAGTTTTCCTAATTTCTCTTTCTGAAGAATCATCACTTATGTATAAAAATGCCTCAGATTTATGAGCATTGATCTTATATCCCTCTACTGGGGATATTATGAAATTCATCAGGAAGAATAAAAAACCCAGAATAGCTAAAGCAATCCTTGGCAGAAAGAGTGAGGCAGGGGGTATCACAATACCAGATCTTCAACTCTACTACAAAGCAATAGTAACAAAAATGGCATGGTATTGGTACCAAAATAGAAAGGTGGATCAATGGTACAGAATAGAGGAAATGGACACAAACCCAAATAAATACAATTTTCTCATACTACTTATATCATACTACTGAATTCACTTATTTTTTTATGATGTTTATTTTTTTCACTTCCCCCCCACCCCTCCCACCCCTCTTTTGCATCTATACAGTCCTTCTTTCCTTCATTCTTACCGCTCTCCTTATCCCTAACCCTAATCCTAACCCTAAACCTAATGCTAACCCTTCTCACCCACCATTATATGTCCTCATCCGCTTATCAGCGAGATCATCCGTCCTTTAGTTTTTTGAGATTGGCTTATCTCACTTAGCATGATATTCTCCAATTTCGTCCATTTGCCTACAAATGCCATAATTTTATCATTCTTCATTGCGGAGTAATATTCCATTGTATAAATATGCCACAGTTTCTTTATCCATTCATCAACTGAAGGGCATCTAGGTTGGTTCCACAATCTGGCTATGGTGAATTGAGCAGCAATGAACATTGATTTGGCTGTATCTCTGTAGTATGCTGATTTTAAGTCCTTTGGGTATAGGCCAAGGAGTGGGATAGCTGGGTCAAATGGTGTTTCCATTCCAAGCTTTCTGAGGAATCTCCACACTGCTTTCCAGAGTGGCTGCACTAATTTGCAACCCCAACAGCAATGTATGACTTTTCCTTTTTCACCACATCTTCGCCAACACCTATTGTTGCTTGTATTCTTGATAATCGCCATTCTAATTGGGGTGAGATAAAATCTTAGGGTAGTTTTGATTTGCATTTCCCTTATTACTAGGGATGTTGAACATTTCTTCCTATATCTGTTGATTACTTGTACATCTTCTTCTGTGAAGTGTCTGTTCATTTCCTTAGACCATTTGTTGATTGGATTATTTGTATTCTTCATGTAGAGTTTTTTGAATTCTTTATAGATTCTGGAAATTAGCGCTCTATCTGAGGTATGTTTGGCAAAGATATTCTCCCACTCCGTAGGCTCTCTCTTCACATTTCTGATAGTTTCCTTTGCTGAGAGAAAGCTTTTTAGTTTGAATCTATCCCAGTTTGTCGGGGTACCGCGGACCCCCAGCCCTTCGGCGTGGCCAAGATGGCGCCTGGCAAGGTGCCAAGGAAGTGCTGAGAGCAAAAACCAGGTACCTCCAGCAGACTAATTCTCTCTGCCAACAAGTGGCGTTATTTGAGGAAGTTAATGTGATTGGCCATGGGTCCTCGTGGACACTGCATGCTTGCTATATGCACGCTATTATGCTCCATTACTGTCCATGCTTTCCCCTCGTGATCTATAAGCTGATTGGTTGTTGTATGTAATGTAAGGCGCTTGCAAGAGCGGCCCGCCGCCGGCCAGCCAGAAGAAGCAGATAACAGAAAATAAAGAACTTGCCCCGATCCGGTTTCGTGTTTTCTCTGCGGGCAGGGAACGCGATAAATGGTGCCGAAACCCGGGAACGAGAAAAAATATAAGGGTAAGTTCACATAAGTTCTCAAATCAAGACAAAAATTAGTCCGAGAGTACAAAAGGTGAGACGTCTCGAGGTTCGCGGAGCCGCGACAATTCATCACAAAAGGATCCCCGTAGGAGGGACGAGTCATAACAAAAGGATCCCCGTGGGAGGGACAATTCATCACAAAAGGATCCCCATAGGAGGGACGAGTGAAGTGGCCAGATACAGATTTATACAGTGGTACCAAACAGTGTATGTGTGTGCGTGCGTGAGCGTGTGTGTGCGTGCACGCGCTTGTCTTTTTGTTTGTGTGTTTAAGTGTGTTTAAACTAGCTCGTAGTACTGTAAAATTTAATCATGGGAACGGATCTGTCTAAGATTAGAATGCAGCAGCCTCTTAGAGAACTCTTAAAAAATCACGGAACACCATTGAAGGCAAACACGGCCTTAAAGTTTCTAGATACTGTAGAGAAAGTCTCTCCATGGTTTTTAGACGAAGGATTATTAAATCTTCCTCAGTGGGAACAGCTAGGAGAGGATTTGCGCAACGCGGAGAGACGCGAGCCACTGCCAATGGGAGCACTGGCAATATGGTCGCTTGTTAAATCTTGTTTGATGCAGCAAGGTAAATCAAAAAACCCTTTTAGGGATTTAAAGGGGCCTTTAGAAGAAGGAAGTCAGATCTTAGAAGAAATTAAAGAGGAACGATCATGTTCTCAGAATTCAGAAAGAGAAAATTATACGGAAAGAGAAAGTTCTGAAGAAGAACTTACTGGGGAGGAGCTTGAAGAAGCTATGGGAAAGTTAAGCGTGCAACCTGAGCGCCATCTAGCGCCTAGACGGCTTAGTACACCTATTGCTCCCAGTGCACCACCTATGGAGTTTAATAAAAAGGAAAACCACAGCAGACATAGAGGGTGGGCCTCCTTACAAAATGCTACATATCCAGTATTTGAGGATGCCCAGAATCAAAGGTTTCATCAGCTGTTAGATTTTAAAATGGTTAAACAGCTAAAAGAAGCAGTGAGCACTTATGGGCCTCAATCGGCTTTTACAGTCTCACTGGTAGAGACCATGATGTCCTTAAATATGCTACCTTTGGATTGGACTAATTTAGCTAGAGCAACCTTGTCAGGGGGACAGTATCTTATATGGAAAACAGCTTGGCAGGAAATTTCAATGGACACTGCAAGGCGCAATGCAACTTCAGGGAATCCGCAGGTAGACAGAGACATGTTGATGGGAACAGGGCCTTATGAGGGAGTCCAGGCACAGATTAATTATCATCCTGCAGTGTATGCTCAAATTGCTGTGGCTGCTATTAAAGCATGGAAAACCCTACAAGGGTCAGGAGATTTACAAGGACAGTTGTCAAAAGTTACCCAAGGAAGTAATGAGCCCTATGCAGACTTCGTTGATAGATTAATTCAAACAGCTTCTAGAATTTTTGGAGATGCTGATCAAACAATGCCATTAATAAAACAGTTAGCCTATGAACAAGCCAATAAATGGTGCAAAGATGCCATCAGGCCATGGAGAAATAAAGACTTGTCTACTTATTTAAGAGTCTGCAAAGATATTAATGAGGCCTCTGGAAATAGTGCTGCATTTATTGCTGCACTTGACAGACAAACCTCTGTTCTTGCCACAGCATTAGCACAAAGAGGAGGGAGTAAAAAAGGAGGACCTCCTGGTTCCTGCTTCACATGTGGACAAATGGGACACTTGAGAGCATGTTGCCCTTCCAGGAACAATGGCCAAGGAAAGGGGCCTAAGTTATGTCCTCGGTGTAAAAGAGGAAATCATTGGCTTAGTGAATGTTATTCTGTTAGGGACAAAGAAGGGAATCTTTTACCAACTAACCCCAAGTTACAAAAAAATGGGGTGAGGGGCCCGCCCCGGGGCCCACAACAAATATACGGGGTGATTCAACAAGTGCCACGACAGTGGTATCCTCCAACCGAGAAGGGAATGAAGCTCAGGAAAGAAGAGCCACCTCAGGAAGTGCAGGATTGGACATCTGTGCCACCTCCAGACTCGTATTAACCCCTGATATGGGTGTACAAATGGTAGACACAGATTGGGAGGGAAATATTCCGGCAAATTCAGTAGGATTGCTTCTAGGCAGAAGTTCTTCTACCTTAAGAGGTCTTATAGTCCACCCAGGAGTAATTGATCCTGATTTTCAGGGACAAGTTAAGGCTATGGTTTCTTCACCCAAAGGAATCACAGTCATTTCTCCAGGAGATAGGATAGCACAAATGTTAATTTTACCTAGTCAGCATTCCTTGTGGCCTAGTAAGAAGACAATAAGGGGAACTAACGGATTTGGGTCTACAGGAGGACCCTGGGCTAATTTTACTATGGACCTCCAAGATAGGCCTATAATGCAGTTAATAGTGGGACATAAACCTTTTATAGGATTACTGGACACAGGAGCTGATAAAAGTATAATAAGTGAGGCAGTTTGGCCCAAAGGTTGGCCTGTAGTTACAGCTAATCAAAATTTAAAAGGTTTGGGTGTGGCTCAATCACCTAACCAGAGTGCTGCTTCGCTGTCCTGGAGGGATAATGAGGGCCATTCAGGGATTTTTCAACCATATATCTGTAAAATACCTATTTCCTTATGGGGGAGAGATGTCTTAACTCAAATGAATGCTAAATTAACAACAAATATTAATTCTAAACCTGTGACACATATGATGAAAAAGATGCACTATACAGAAAATCAAGGGTTAGGTCGAGAACAACAGGGATCACTACAACCCTTGCCCTTACCTCCTCCAAAAAATGATTTCAGAGGGCTGGGTTTTATGTAGGGGCCACTGTTATTACACCAATTCCAATAGTTTGGAAAAATGATGAGCCACAATGGATTCAACAGTGGCCCCTTACTACAGTAAAGTTAGAAGCGGCTCATAAATTAGTACAAGAACAAGTACAGGCAGGACATTTACAACCTTCTACTTCTCCCTGGAATACTCCTATTTTTGTCATTAAGAAAAAGTCTGGAAAGTGGAGACTATTACATGATTTAAGGGCCATCAATGCACAGATGTTCCCTATGGGTCCTATACAACGGGGATTGCCTTTAGTTACAGCTTTACCTAAAAATTGGCCCACTGTTATTTTAGATTTAAAAGATTGTTTTTTCTCAATCCCATTACATAGAAGGGATTGTTGGCGGTTTGCTTTTACCTTACCTTCTCTCAATCATGCACAGCATGACCAAAGATTTGAGTGGACTGTGTTGCCTCAAGGCATGACTAATAGTCCCACGTTATGCCAAATATATGTAGATAAAGCCTTAAAACCTACAAGAGACAATTTTCCAGATTTGTTGATTTATCATTATATGGATGATATCCTTATCTGCCACAAAAACAGACAATTCTTGGAAAAGGCTTTACAATTTTTAATTTCCACTCTACAACAGTATGGCTTAAACATTTCTCCAGAAAAGCTACAAATGGGAGAAACTCAAGAATATCTAGGTACTAAGCTTACAGCTACTATGGTAAAGCCTTTAAAATTAACCATTAGAACCGATAAGCTTAAAAATCTAAATGATTTTCAGAAACTCCTTGGAGATATAAATTGGATTAGGCCATATTTAAAGATTACCACAGGAGAGCTGAAACCTCTATTTAATATACTTAAAGGAGACCCTAATCTCCATTCTCCGAGAGTCCTTACTTCGGAAGCACAAAAGGTTCTCACGTTGGTAGAACAGAGATTGCAATCAGATTATACAGAAAGATGTGATCCATCCCAACCTCTAATGTTGATTATTATCCCAGAACAACATAGCCCATATGGAATTCTATGGCAAGGAGGACCTTTACAGAGTATTAATCTCCCAGCATCGCCCACAAAACAGTTACAAACATTTCCTAAGGCAATAGCTCAGTTGATATATAAAGGGTTAGAGGCCTGTATTACCATATTCGGAAGTCACCCTAAGGTCATTATTATTCCCTATACTAAACTACAAATGCAGTGGTTGATTCAGCATGATGATGATTGGGCTGTTTTATATTGTTCAACCACAGCAACATTTGATAATCATTATCCTAAACATCCATGGATACAGTTTTGTAAAAATACTCCAATTATATTTCCAAAAATTACAAGGACGCAACCTTTGCATCATTGTCAAACAATATTTACTGATGGATCTAAAAATGGAGTGGGAGCAGTAATAGTTGGAGATAAAACTGAAACCATCATTCTCCCTTCCTCGTCTGCCCAAGTAGTGGAACTTGCTGCAGTGGTCTTGGCTTTTAATATCATGAAGGATCAACCTTTTAATCTGTTATCTGACAGTTATTATATAGTACAATCAATACCTTGTTTAGAAACTGTGCCTTATATTCCTGATGGATCCACAGTTGCTCCTTATTTTCGAACCTTGCGTGCCCTAATTTTAGACCGCAAATACCCCTTTTATGTAGGACATATTAGAGCTCATTCTGGCCTACCAGGACCACTTGCCAAAGCAAATGCTAAGGCTGATAAAGCCACAAAAACCATCTTTGCTTTTACACTATTAGAACAAGCTAAGATGTTTCATTCACAATTTCATGTTAATTCTACTACTCTTAGAAGAAAGTTTAATATTTCTAAAGATGTTGCTAGACAAATTGTTAAAACATGTCAACATTGTGCCACCCTATTGCCAGTACAGTCTGTTGGAGTAAATCCCAGAGGACTGTTACCTAATCATATTTGGCAAATGGATGTAACTCATATTCCTGAATTCGGTACTGCAAAGTATGTACATGTTTCAGTAGACACCGCTTCAGGAGTAATTATGGCCTCAGCTCACACTGGTGAAAAGGTTAAAGATGTTATACAACACTGTTTACAAACATTTGCAGCCTGGGGCGTTCCAAAAATCATCAAAACTGATAATGGGCCAGCTTACACATCCAAAAGTTTTCTTCTATTCACAAAAAATTTTGGTATACAGCTCATCACAGGTATTCCTTATAATCCTCAAGGACAAGGAATAGTGGAACGCACTCATTTAACATTAAAAAATTGTTTAATAAAACAAAAAGGGGGAATAGGTGCTGACTTTAGAGCACCTAAAGACAAACTAAATTTAGTACTTTTTATTTTAAATTTTTTAAATGTGGACAAAAATGGAAGCACGGCTGCAGAGAGACATGCTAATCCCGCAAGTACTCAAATGTGGGTAAAATGGAAAGATATTCTCACAGGTACATGGAAAGGTCCAGATCCAGTTCTTCGGTGGGTCCGAGGGTCTGTTTGTGTCTTCCCACAGGATCAGCAAACACCAATTTGGATACCTGAAAGGTTGACCAGACTGGTGCATCAAAGTAACGATGAAGAACATCGTGCTGATAAGCGCCCTGCTAATGATGATGTTGACACTGGTGAAGACACGAGAATTATGGGCGATAGTTAAAGCCTGGCCATATCCTTTACCGATAACTAATACTTCCTCTTTACTTCCTCCGTTGTTCACCACCAAGATGGCTACAGGATTACCCACTACGTCTTTTGATCCAGATACTCATCTATATAATTTTTCCACTTTCTCCCTCCCTGGAACCTTGTGCTTTGATATACCTGAGGATAATGCTATTAGTAGTAATGAATTTAACCCTTGTATTGTTCTCCAAAAGCAGGTACAGGGTTTCTTTACATCCAGGGATTCTCCTGATGCTCCACCCGAACGCTCCAGTTCGCTTGGTGTTTACTTCGTTGATGGTACACACATAACCATATTAGACGAAAGATGGAAAGGGGCAGCCACCTTGATTACAGGACTTATACCTCACAGATTACCACTTCCCACTAATGGATTTAAAACTCCCAGACTTTTTCCTCCATGTAATCCAAAATTTTCCACACTTCCTACCTGGACAGGTTGTCAAAATGCTGAGCAAGCAGCCCCAGTTCAACATGGATTTTTCTTCACACCAAATTTTACTTCTCAGCGTACCACTGATGACTTTGATGATTATGATGGAAGGCGCACTAATCCTTTTGATAATTGGTTGCTATTTACTTCGACTTCAGGATATACTAACTTACAACCTTTTTTTGCTCTTAAAGGAGGATCTTTCAGACAATGCGAATGGAATTCTAGGAAGTGGACTAGCATTAAAAGGAATGGAGCCAAGACTATTACTAATTGTACTCAAAATCTTTCATTCTTGTCCACCCCAGTCTGTGTGTTCCCTCCTTTTATGTTTTTACTAACTAACACTAATAGCACAAATCTTAATTGCTCTCAATCTAGATGCGACCTTTCTCAATGTTGGAATGCTACCAATTTCTCCCGAGCGGTCATCATGCGAATCCCTACTTTTCTGCCTATGCCAGTTTCTGTTACAGATGATGAATTGCCAGTATTGCTTTCCAGAAATAAGAGGGATTTTGGAATCACCGTAGCAGTCATCACCACCATAGTTGCATCAGCAGCAGCAGCCGCCGCAGCAGCTGTAGCCTTGACGACATCAGTACAGTCAGCAACTAAGCTTAATGAAGTGGTCCAGCAGACAGCTACTGCTCTGCCTACTCAACAAACAGTGGATCAACACCTAAAAGCAGGACTACTTTTGGTGAACCAGCGTGTGGACTTACTTCAAGAACAAATGGACCTTTTACAGGAACTGTTAAGCGTGGGGTGTATTTATCATCTGCCGGGACTGTGCGTTACATCTGTAGCTTATCATAATCTTAGTTATGCAGCAAATTTGTCTAAAATCATATCTACTCAGCTACGTGCCAATTGGTCTTATAAATTTGATAATCTTACTGCCATTCTTAGATCACAAATTGTTAGCCTTAATTCTACTAGAGTTAATGTAGCCCCTATATCTGAAATGCAAAATTGGTTATCCTCTTCCTTCAGTTTTGTAAAGCAATGGGCAGGAATGGGAGCATTGTGTGTGTTAATGACTATTGCAATTATCTTCCTCACACGCTTTATCATGCGTATACGCCAAGTTCATGCCAGAGATCGCATCATTTTCCATCAAGCCATGATGGCCTTAGGGGCTGGCAGCTCTCCTCAAGTCTGGCTGAGCATGCTGGATCGGTAGTCAATGATGGGTAAGGAAGGAGGTAACCTCGTACTGACCTAAGACAGGAGCTGTAGCATGCTCTGCAGTTATCCGATGACGGGTAAGGACGATGGTTGACCACTCCGCCTAAGACAGGCACGATCCCGAGCCAGCATTCTTTTAATAAATAAAAAAGGGGGAGCTGTTGGGGTACCGCGGACCCCCAGCCCTTCGGCGTGGCCAAGATGGCGCCTGGCAAGGTGCCAAGGAAGTGCTGAGAGCAGAAACCAGGTACCTCCAGCAGACTAATTCTCTCTGCCAACAAGTGGCGTTATTTGAGGAAGTTAATGTGATTGGCCATGGATCCTCGTGGACACTGCATGCTTGCTATATGCACGCTATTATGCTCCATTACTGTCCATGCTTTCCCCTCGTGATCTATAAGCTGATTGGTTGTTGTATGCAATGTAAGGCGCTTGCAAGAGCGGCCCGCCGCCGGCCAGCCAGAAGAAGCAGATAACAGAAAATAAAGAACTTGCCCCGATCCGGTTTCGTGTTTTCTCTGCGGGCAGGGAACGCGATACAGTTGTTGATTCTTGCTTTTATTTCTTGTGCTATGGGAGTCCTGTTAAGGAAGTCTGATCCAAAGCCAACAAGTTGAAGATTTGTACCTACTTTTTCTTCTATAAGATGCAGGGTCTCTGGTCTGATTCCAAGGTCCTTGATCCATTTTGAGTTGAGTTTTGTGTAGGGTGAGAGATAGGGGTTTAATTTCATTCTATTGCATATGGTTTTCCAGTTTTCCCAGCACCATTTGTTGAAGAGGCTATCTTTCCTCCATTGCATATTTTTGGAACCTTTGTCTAGTATGAGAAAATTGTATTTATTTGGGTTTGTGTCCATGTCCTCTATTCTGTACCATTGATCTACCTGTCTATTTTGGTACCAATACCATGCCGTTTTTGTTACTATTGCTTTGTAGTAGAGTTGAAGATCTGGTATTGCAATACCCCCTGCTTCGCTCTTGCTACTGAGGATTGCTTTAGCTATTCTAGGTTTTTTAGTCTTCCAGATGAATTTCATAATTGCTTGCTCTATTTCTGCAAGGTACATCATTGGGATTTTAATTGGAATTACATTGAATCTGTATAGCACTTTAGGTAGTATAGCCATTTTGACAATATTAATTCTGCCTATCCAGGAACATGGGAGATCTTTCCATCTTCTAAGGTGGTCCTTAATTTCTTTCTTTAGTGTTCTGTAGTTCTCATTGTAGAGGTCTTTCACCTCTTTTGTGAGATTGGTTCCCAAGTATTTTATTTTTTTCGATGCTATTGTGAATGGGGTAGTTTTCCTAATTTCTCTTTCTGAAGATTCATCACTTATGTATAAAAATGCATTGGATTTATGAGCATTGATCTTGTAACCTGCTACTTTACTGAATTCACTTATGAGTTCTAAAAGTTTTCTGGTGGAATTTCCAGGTTCCTCTAAATATATAATCATGTCATCAGCGAACAGGGATAGTTTGAGTTCTTCTTTTCCTATTCGTATCCCTTTAATTTCTTTGGTTTGTCTGATTGCTCTTGCTAGAGTCTCAAGGATGATGTTGAATAGAAGTGGTGAAAGAGGGCATCCCTGCCTTGTTCCAGTTTTTAGGGGGAACGCTTTCAGTTTTTCACCATTTAGAATGATATTAGCCATGGGCTTAGCGTAGATTGCCTTTATAATGTTAAGGAATGTTCCCACTATCCCTATTTTTTCTAGTGTTTTGAGCATGAAGGGGTGCTGTATTTTATCAAATGCTTTTTCTGCATCTATCAAAATAATCATGTGATTCTTGACTTTAAGTCTATTGATATGGTGAATTACATTTATTGGTTCCCTGATGTTGAACCAACCTTGCATCCCTGGGATGAAACCCACTTGATCATGGTGCACTATCTTTTTAATATGCTTTTGTATGCGATTTGCTAAAATTTTGTTGAGAATTTTTGCGTCGATGTTCATTAAGGATATTGGTCTGAAATTTTCTTTCCTTGATGTGTCTCTGTCTGGTTTAGGTATCAAGGTAATATTGGCTTCATAGAATGAGTTTGGGAGGGTTCCCTCCTCTTCTATTTTATGGAATACTTTGAGAAGTATTGGAATGAGCTCTTCTTTAAAGGTTTTGTAGAACTGGGCTGAGAACCCATCTAGTCCTGGACCTTTGTTTGTTGGTAGGCTTTTGATGACTTCTTCTATTTCATTACTTGAAATTGGTCTATTTAAATTGTGTATGTCCTCCTCGTTCAGTCTAGGCAATTCATATGTCTCTAGAAACCTGTTGATGTCTTCAAAATTTTCTATTTTGTTGGAGTATAGGTTTTCAAAATAGCTTCTAATTATGTTTTGTATTTCAGTCGTGTCTGTTGTGATATTTCCTTGTTCATTCCGAATTTTAGTGATTTTGGTTTTCTCTCGTCTTCTCTTTGTTAGTGTGGCTAAAGGTTTATCAATTTTGTTTATTTTTTTGAAGAACCAACTATTTATTTTGTCAATTTTTTTGTATTGTTTCTTTTGTTTCAATTTCATTGATTTCAGCTCTGAGTTTAACTATCTCCTGTCTTCTACTACTTTTGGTGTTGGTCTGTTCTTTTTCTAGGGCTTTGAGCTATAGTGTTAGGTCGTTTATTTTTTGCGTTTTACTTCTTTTATTAAATGGGCTCCATGAAATAAATCTTCCTCTAAGTACTGCTTTCATAGTGTCCCAGAGATTTTGATATGATGTTTCTTTGTTCTCGTTTACCTCTAAGAATTTTTAAATTTTCTTCCTAATATCTTCTGTTATCCATTCATCATATAATAGCATATGTTTAATCTCCAGGTGTTGGAGTAGTTTCTGTTTTTTACTCTTTTGTTTATTTCTAACTTAAATCAATTATGATCTCTTAGAATACAAGGTAGTGTCTCTATCTTCTTGTATTTGCTGACATTAGCTTTGTGGCATAATATATGGTCTATTTTAGAGAAGGATCCATGTGCTGCTGAGAAGAAAGTGTATTCACTCTTGGTTGGATGGTATATTCTATAAATGTCTGTTAAGTCTAAATTATTGATTGTGTTATTGAGATCTATGGTTTCTTTGTTCAATTTTTGTTTGGAAGATCTGTCCAGTGGTGAGAGAGGCGTGTTAAAATCACCTAGTATTATTGTGTTATGGTCTATTTGGTTTCTAAAATTGAGAAGGATTTGTTTAACATACATGGATGAGCCACTGTTTGGGGCATAGATGTTTATGATTGTTATATCTTGCTGATTTATGCTTCCCTTTAGCAGTATGAAATGTCCTTCTTTATTCCTTCTGACTATCATTGGCTTGAAGTCCACATTATCTGAAATGAAGATAGATACTCCAGTTTTTTTGCTGAGTCCATGTGCATGGTATGTTTTTCCCCATCCTTTCAACTTTAGTCTATGGGTTTCTCTTTCTATGAGGTGAGTCTCTTGCAGGCAACATATTGTTGGATCTCTCTTTTTAATCCAATCTGCAAGTCTACGTCTTTTGATTGATGAATTCAGGACATTAAAATTCAGGGTTATTATTGAGATATGATTTGTATTCCCGGTCATTTGGTACATTTTTTTAAATTTTATTTATTTATTTATTTTTTGACACATCTTGGTTCCTCCTTTATTTGACAGTTCCTTTAGGATAATTCCTCCCTTTGCTGATTTGCTTCTTTGTGTTTTATCTCTTCCTCATGGAATATTTTTCTGAGAATGTTCTGTAATGCTGGCTTTCTTTTTGTAAATTCTTTTAGCTTTTGTTTATCATGGAATGATTTTATTTCATCGTCAAATATGAAGGTAAGTTTTGCTGTGTATAAGATTCTTGGTTGGCATCCATTTTCTTCAGAGCTTCAAAAATGTTGTTCCAGGTCCTTCTAGCTTTTAGGGTCTGGATTGAAAAATCTGCTGATATCCGTATTGGTTTCCCCCTGAATGTAATTTGCTTCTTTTCTCTCACAGCCTTTAAAATTCTGTCTTTATTTTGTATGTTAGGTATTTTCATTATAATGTGCCTTGTTGTGGGTCTGTTGTAAGTTTTGTATTTGGAGTCCTATAAGCCTCTTGCACTTGATTTTCCATTTCATTCTTCAGATTTGGGAAATTTTCTGATATTATTTCATTGAATAGATTGTTCATTCCTTTGGTTTGTTTCTCTAAGCCTTCCTCAATCCCAATAATTCTCAAATTTGGCCTTTTCTTGATATGCCATAGTTCTTGCAGATTCTGTTCATGATTTCTTACCATCTTCTCTGTTTGTTCAACTTTGTTTTCAAGGTTAAATATTTTGTCTTCAATATCTGAAGTTCTGTCTTCCAGGTGTTCTATCCTATTGGTTATGCTTTCTATGGAGTTCTTAATTTGGTTTATTGTTTCCTTCATTTCAAGGATTTCTGTTTGGTTTTTTTTCAATATCTCTAACTCTTTATTGAAATGATCTTTTGCTTCCTGAATTTGCTCTGTTAACTGTCGATTGGTGCGATCATTCAATGCCTGCATTTGCTCTTTCATCTCATCGTTTGCTTCCCTAATCATTTTAATTATGTACATTCTGAACTCCCTTTCTGTCGTTTCTTCTGCCATGCTGTCATTGGATTTTATTGATGTAACATCTAGATTTGTTTGGGGCATTTTATTCCCTTGTTTTCTCATATTGTTCAGGAATCAGTGGGTCATTAAGATATTGCAGATTTCCTCTATCGACTTATAATGTCCCTGAAGATTGCTAGTATATCCCCTCTTATCCTTCAGTAGCCTGAAGTCTTAGAAGAAGTTGATAATGCGTAGTTCCACGAAGAAGCTGCCTCTCTAGGGGTGGTGACCCTCAGGTGGCATATATTCCCTGCTAGTGGGCAGAGGTGCCTCCACTTGTTGACCAATGGTCATCCAATGGGGAACTAGGCTGCAGGCTGAGGCAAGGCCTGTTTTTGCCTGTGTCTCTGGTTTTACCGTCCCTGTGGGAAAACCTCACCTGGCAGGGAAGAGTCACTCGGTGGGGGCGTCTCGCTGGTCAGTTCCCCTCCTAGAGGCTCCCCTCAATCTACAACTACCACCTGGGCTTGGCTGTCTTCCTCTGCAACGTTCCCAGAGACCCGGACCTACCTCCTGGGCCTGGAAGCCTCACCCTTCGCAGGTGAGTCTCCTTAGGCTGCTTCTCCCAGAGAATCTGCCCGCAGTCCTGGAAACTTCGCTCTGCCCCTAGGCGTGTCTCTGTGCAGCTCTTCCAGCAAGAAGCCACCTAGCTCCTGGGACCCTGCTCTGCACCTAATCGGCTGGCTATGCGGCCCCTCCTCTGAGCCGCCACCTGGAGCCCCGTACAATAGTTCCAATACCCAGAGACCTGCCACACACCTCCTCCTCTGGACAGCGGCCTGGTTTCTGACGCAGTCACTAGGAGTCCACCAACTCACTTCGCGTCTCCTCCTCCCGCCAACCACCCATAGCCGAGGCAGTCACTCCAAGTCCAAGTGACCCACCCTGTTCCTCCTCTTCCTCCTCGGGGTAGCCCTCCGGGTGTTCAGGAGCTGTGGCTCTGAGACCAAGTGACCCACCACACTCCTCCTCCAGGCAGGCCACCGGTGTTCAGGAGCGGTAGCTTTTAGTCCAAACAACTCACCACTCGCCTCCTCCTCTGGCAATCGCCTGTGGCTCTGATGCAGTCACTCCTAGACCAAGCAACCCGCCGCACTTCTCCTCTTCCTTTGGGCAACCCCCTGGTGTTCTGGAGCGGTCGTTCTGAATTCAAACAGCTCGCCACGCAGCTCCTCCTCAGGCAACTGCCTGTAGCTCTGATGCAGTCACTCCTAGACCAAGCGACCCACCGCGCTCCTCCTCCAGGCAGGCCACCGGTGTTCTGGAGTGGTCGTTCTGAGTTCAAACAGCTCGCCATGCAGCTCCTCCTCTGGCAACCGCCTGTGGCTCTGATGCAGTCACTCCTAGACCAAGTGACCTGCCGCGCTTCTCCTCTTCCTCCGGGCAACCCCCCGGTGTTCTGAAGTGGTCGTTCTGAGTCCAAACAGTTCACCACGCAGCTCCTCCTCAGGCAGCCACCTGGAGCCCCAGTGGTTGCTCCGAGTCCCAGCTCTATGCTGAGCCGCCTCCTCTACGATGATCCCAGTGTTCCGTGTTTACCGCTCCAGCGGGGGGAGGGGCGTCTTGCCGGGCAACTCTACTTCACAAAGTTCCCTGCGTTCCAGGGCTACCGCCCCATCTGGGACGCCTCCCCAATGGGAGAGACTCACCCGGCGGCTTTGAGTTGGTCCCAAGTCTCTCACTATCTCCTCTTTTGAATCTTGCGTCCTGGAGCAACGTGAAATGCAGCCACCCTCTAGTCCGCCATCTTGAAAAACCTCTAAAGTACTTTTAAACTTTCAAAATTATTACTGTTCTCATACTATCCATGAGAAAGATACAATCACTATCATTAATTTTACCAAAAACTATAGACTTAAAACAGATTTGATGACCTATCCAAATGCATAGGATTGATCAATTAGAGCCACCACTATACACCAGATTCACTGACTTTTAGGCTAGAATTCTACTTATGGCACCAGAGAGAACCAAATTGTGAATCACTGCAATAGTGTTACTCAAGCTCAGTCATTGGAATTTAGAGTGCTGTATCTAACCCCACATTTCTGATTGAGTTGATCTAGCTTTACTAAGAAATCTCCAGATGGAATAATTGGACTCATCTGGGAATTTAATTTTGAGTACCAATGCAGAAATTCTACCCCTGAGAGCCTCAGGAATGGCTAAGAGACCGGGAGGGGGATATGGGGGGTCTTGATACTCACCGTCCCCAACTTTGACCCAAGGAGTTGCACTTTTGTCTGTTATCCACATTGGGCTTCCATAAAGTCAATTGATAAAAAGTTTCTGGTTATTGAAAAATAAATCAATAATGGTTTCTAAAATTGTCTTATACTATACCTCACCCGCAAATTGAAAGGGTAGAGAACAAGATTGTACCCAAAAAATTCCAATGCTTTTTTAAGGATATCAGAGTCCATAGACTTCAATGAATCTTTTTACCTCTAGTATAAGACAGTTGGTTGCTTCTCTCTCTCATCCCCCCGGGCCTGCCTCAACTACCCCTTTTTGTAATATTTTACATAAAGCCTATATTTTATTTATAATTTTTTAAAAAAGCTGGATGAAGACATTTTCTATGTAAGTAACACACCATTTCTTGTGTTATATGTGACCAGAACTTGGAAGTTTGCAAATGCTTTAACCTGTAGAACTCTTAGAATCAGCCAAATCAGTGTGGTATAAAAGGGAACTAATCCATGAAAGTCTACAGGCAAGGATTTGACAAAATTAGATACCATGCATGACCTGCCGTGTATTTTTTCTGCATGTGTGTGTGTGTGTGTATGTGTTGTGTGTGTGTGAGCTAATGATATTTCAAAAGTTCTTTTGGACAGTTCTGTGATGTTAACTTGGACACCACATGTCTCTGGTTCACTTTTTGAAAGAATGGATTTGACTTTAATGACTTCCCAATCACTTACAGCTTATCAGTGTGTGACACTGAAAAACAGCAGCAGCAGCAG
>NW_025920727.1:0-30075 GCF_902686445.1 Sciurus carolinensis | reverse complement strand
TACCCCCTGCTTCACTCTTTCTGCCAAGGATTGCTTTAGCTATTCTGGGTTTTTTATTCTTCCAGATGAATTTCATAATTCCTTGCTCTATTTCTGTAAGGTACATCATTGGGATTTTAATTGGAATTGGAATTGGAATTTTAAAGGCTGTGAGAGAATGTATTCTTAAAGAAAGAATAGAAATGTGTGGAGGAGAGTAATGTTCAGGACAATTGTCATGGTGAATATAATAGTTGTGAGATAGCTACAAAATAAAGGTTTTTTTATCAAATCGATATCAAGAATATATGAAGTCTCAGAAAAAACCTCAGTTTTGCTAATCAGTTTTGAGGAAGGTTTTGAGTGTCTTGAAAATTTATCTCCATTGAATTTTTGATAACATAACCTTGTGAAATGATGAGGATGTGGGGAAAATAGTACACTCATACATTTCCGGTGAGGCTGCAAATTAGTGCAGCCACTCTGGAATTCAGTATGGAGATTCCCTAGAAAACTTGGAATGGAACCACCATTTGACTCAGCTATCCAACTCCTTGGCCTATAACCAAAGGACATAAAATCATCATATATTAGAGATGCAGCCACATCAATGTTCATAGCTGCTCAATTCACAATAGCCAGATTGTGGAACCAACCTAGATGTCCTTCAATTGATGAATGGATAAAGAAACTGTGGTATATAAAAACAATGGAATATTACACAGCCATAAAGAATAATAAAATGATGGCGTTACAGGCAAATGGATAAAATTGGAGAATATCATGCTAAGTGAGATAAGCCAATCTCAAAAATCCAAAGGACAAATGATCTCCCTGAACAGTGGATGATGACACATAGTGGGAGGTGGGAAGGAGGTAAGAATGGAGGAAAGAGGAACTTTATAGAGGGAAAAGAGGGGTGGGAGGGGTGGGGGGAAGGGAAAAATTATGTAATGAATCAAACACTATTAACCTGTGTAAAAGCATGACTACACAAATGGTATGCTTTTACTTCATGTAGAGAAACAGTACGTATCCCATTTGTGTACAATACAAATAAATTTTAAAAAATAAATAAAAATAAAAAATAAAAAAGTGAAATAAAATTTGGAAAATGTGAAATAAAATCTATTGCATGCTTCAGTTCATAACAATGAATATTTGAAATGTATAATTTGTTTAAATTTTTACTCAAATATTTTTGTAGACAATAGATTTAGTAATATAAATCTGTATTACTGAATATAAAATAAATTACTAAGTATGATCAGTTTTTTTAACATAATGTAGCATTAGTTGTTCTATATTCAACAAACAGTTCTTCCTTGGGTCCAAATGTAACATTTTAATGAATGTAGGAAAACCTGTACTTATACCATATTACTTGATAAACAATCAGATATAGCTATTTGGTGATAATTCTACATTTATCATAAAACTTTCAAGACCTTTTAGCTAGTTCAGTACCCTAAATAAATATGAGTGCATTTTTATTGGTGAAAAATATAAGAAATGAAGTGAAATTCACAAATATTTAATATTTTTTAAATTCTAGAAAATATTGTGATCATTTTACAAAGAAGCTTTACAAAGGCAACAAATGCAAACAAGTATGTCATCAGTGCTCAAAATTTATCATTCCAAGCATCCATATTCAAGAAAAGGATTGCAAATATCAACAATGTGGAAGAATTTTAAATAAAATTACAAGAATTAATCAGTGCAAGAAAATTCATGTGGGAAAAATGCCATACAGATTTAAGAAATGTGTTCAAGCATTTAAGGAATTCTCAACCCTTTATCACACTAGTGATAAACCCTACAGATGTGAAGATTGTGGTAAAGGTTTTAATCGAAGGTCATGCCTTAGTACACACAAGAAGAATCATGCTGGAGAGAAGACCTATCATTGTAAAGAATGTGGAAAGGCATTTATTTCCACCTCAAATCTTACTAGGCATCAGGGGACTCATAGTGATGAGAGACCGTACAAATGTATAGAATGTGAAAAAGATTTTAAATACCCCTCAGGCCTTATTCAACACCGGAGGATTCATACTGGAGAGAAGCCCTACAAATGTACAGAATGTGGGAAAGAATTTACACGAAAATCAAACTTCAATGAACACCAGAGTGTTCATAGTGATGAGAGACCATATGAATGTAAGGAATGTGGCAAAGGCTTTAAGTGTAGTAGAGCCCTTATTGTACACCAGAAGATTCATAGGGATGAGAGACCATATGAATGTAAGGAATGTGGCAAAGGCTTTAAGTGTAATGCAGCCCTTGTTCGACACCAGAATATTCATAGTGGAGAGAAGCTGTACAAATGTACAGAATGTGGGAAAGCATTTATTGACTTTCCAGACTTGACTCGACACTACAGGATTCATATAGATGAGAGACCATATGAATGTAAGAAATGTGGCAAAGGCTTTAAGTTTAGTGGAGGACTTATTAGACACCAGAGGATTCATAGGGAAGAGACCATACAAATGTAATGAATGAGGCAAACATTTGAAATTCATCTCAACTGTTACTCAACAGCAGACTATTCATACTGGAGGGAAGCCATATATAAATGCAAATAATGTGGAAAAGCATTTATTCAGAGTTCACATCTTATTCAACACCACAGGATTCTTAATGATGAATGTAAAGAGTGTTGTAAAGGCTTTAAGGACTGCCCAAGCCTTATTAAACATCACAAGGTTTATAGTGATGAGAGATCATAGAAATGTTTGGACTGTAGCAAAGACTTTCAATGCAACCCTTTCTTACTGCCAGAGAATTCATATTGGAGAAAATTCCTATGATTGTAAAGAATGAGGCAACGCTCTTAATAGGAGTTCATTTTTGGTTTTTAACTTGACTTTGTTTCCCCTTTGATTGACTTTTTCTGTAGTGTAGTTTCTCCCTCTGCTAACTCATTGTTTTTCATTTCCTCCTTGTGGAATATTTTTCTTAGAATGTTTGGTAGTTCATGCTTTCAATTTGTAAATTCTTTTACCTTACATTTATCATGGAAGGATTTTATTTCATCATCAAATCTGAATGTTAGTTTTGCTGGGTATAAGATTCTTGGTTGGCTTCCATGTTATTTTAGAGTTTCAAATATGTTGTTCCAGAACCTCCAAGTCTTTAGTTTCTGGACTGAGAAATCTGCTAGTGTTTATATTGGATTCCCCGTATATGTAAACTGATGGTTTTCTCTCACAGATTTTAAAATTCTATCTTTATTTTTTATGTTAGACTTTTTCTTTATAATATGCCTTAGTGTTGATCTGGTGTAATTTTATACATTTGCTGTCCTGTAAGCCTATTGTAATTGATTTTCCATTTCATTCTTCAGATTTTGGAAATTTTCTGGCATTATTTCTTTGAGCAGATTTTTCATTCTTTTGGTTTGTAACTCTTTCTCAATCCAAATAATTCTTAAATTTGGCCTTTTCATGTTATCTCATAATTCTTGGAGGTTCTATTCATGATTTCTTTCAATCTTCAATGTAGTGAACTTTATTTTCAAGATGAAATATTTTGTCTTCATTATCTGAGGTTGTGGGGAAAAAGGTACACTCATACATTGCTGGTGGGATTGCAAATTAGTGCATCCACTCTGGAAAGCAGTGTGGAGATTACTCAGAAAGCTTGGAATGGAACCACCATTTGAGCCAGCTATCCCACTCCTTGGCCTATACCCAAAGGGCTTCAAATCAGCATACTACAGAGACAGAGCCACATCAATGTTCATAGCTGCTCAATTCACAATAGCCAGATTGTGGAGCCAACCTAGATGTCCTTCAATTGATGAATGGATAAAGAAACTGTGGTATATATATACAATGGAATATTACACAGCCATAAGGAATGATAAAATTATGGCATTTCCAGGCAAACGGATGAAATTGGAGAATATCATGTTAAGTGAGATAAGTCAATCTCAATAAGCCAAAGGATGAATGATCTTGCTGATAAGCAGATGATGACACATAATGGGGCGGAGGGGTTAGTGTTAGGGTTAGTGATAGGTTTAGGGTTAGGGTTACGGAGGGTGGCAAGAATGGAGGAAGGAAAGACTGCATAGAGGGAAAAGAGGGGTGGGAGATGTGGGGGGGATGGGAAAAATAATAGAATGAATCAAACAGCATTATCTTATGTAAATTTGTAATTGCACAAATGGTATGCCTTTACTCCATGTACAAACAGAGAAACAACATGTATCCCATTTGTTTACAATAAAAAAATTACAGGAATCTTAAACAAAATATTTCTTCTTAAAATATTAACAGTTTTGTTACAATAGGCAAAGGTGATGTGTTCAGTTATCATCTACAACATAAATGTTAGGTTTGCAAGAAGGTCTACAATTTCTAATGGTGGATAGAGAACAGGAGAGGGTGTAGGATGTGATATTAATGAGGTAGGAGGTGAGATTATAAAGATGTTTGATCATAGAAAGTGTGAAAGAGGAATCAAAAGAAGTTGGTTGTTAGCAGAAGAAAATAGAAAGAGACTCCAAGGAAGCAAGTAAATAAAAGGAAGTTAGAGTGAATAAAATAGGAAAAAGAGAAACATGAAAAAAATAAAAGATTTTACAACCAAAGTGTAATACGCCCCTCAAATTCCAGTCCCGATGAATGAAAAGTAGTTTATTTCACAAATGTTGGGGATGTGAGAGCAGGCAATGAAAAAAAAAATTAGGGGTTAAAAAGGAGCCTAGAAGAAAGAGTGAACAGTTATTTCCATTGGAAATCAATATCTTCTGTTTCTCTTCTCATCTAATAAGTGTGGATTTCTGGAGTTTGTTGGTAACTCCACCCTAGGATGGTAAAAGTTACTACAGTGGGAACACTAGACTTGGAGGTCAGACTCCTGGAAGTGTACCCAAGGACTCTTCTTTGGGGTCCACTCATGTGATGCAGGACCCTGGGCTTAGCCTTTAACCTCACTTGTGGGCTCCACAGTTCCTGGTCTCTAATTTAGACTCTAAATTGTATCTCTCCTGCCTCCACCCTTTTGACTTACTAATCAGGACATTCTCTCCCTAGATGTCCTGGGGGTTGAGTGCTGGGATCTGGGTGCCTGTCCAGGAAATTTTTTTTGTCTTGGGCAGATCAAAACCAGGTATGGAGAGCTGTGGACCAGCCATGTAGCTGCAAGTGCTGGGCCATGTTACTGGTTATGGGGTGATTGGGAGCCTGGTGATTGAGGAGCTGCCTGGCCTGGTTGATTGCCAAACCAGTGGGACCAGGAAATCAGTGGATGCTCTATGAGGGAAGAAGCTGTGGAGCAGGTTCATGTCAGGTACCAGGAAATGCTCCCATGTTGTCTGAAATCCCAGTGGTGCTGGGCAGGTTGTTTGGGTGAGCTGGAATCAAGATGCCCTGATACCCTCTTCCAACCTACTGACCCCTTTCAAGGCTCTCTCCTGCCTCTGTGACAAGATGTTGGCTATTGGCACACCTAGCAGAGATATCTCAGAAATAACATTGCCTCCAGGGACCTTGGTAATATTATATCAGATTCTGTTATCCCTAGATGAAAGCAGTCACTTTCTCTGAAGTCACTGGAATTACAGGTATACACCCCCACACCTATTTTGTTTCTTTTAAAATTTTTTCTCAGACTTAATTTTTAAATTTTTTTTTTTGTACTTAGCTTGGTATGTAGGTCAGTGATAGAGGCATTGCCTAGCCTGTGCATAGCCCTTGGTTTCAGCCCCATCATTACAAAAACAAATCAATAAATGCAATATAAGATAAAAAAATAATCATTGATGTGACTACATCACTGTAGTATGCTGATTTTAAGTCCTTTTGATATAAACTGAGGAATTGAATAATTGAGTCAATTTGTGGTTCCATTCCAAGTGTTCTGAGGAATATCCAAATTGACTTCCACAGTGCTTGAACCAATTTGTATTCCTACCAGCAAATGTATGAGTGTACCTTTTCCCCTTCATCCTTACCAATATTTATTGTTGCTTTTATTCTTGATAATTGCCATTCTGATTGAAGTGAGATGAAATCTTAGGGTAATTTTGATTTGCATTTCTCTACTTGCTAAGAGATGATGAACACTTTTTCATATACATGTTGGTCAACTGTATTTCTTATTCTGTGAATTGTCTATTCAGTTCCTTAGCCATCATATTAACTGGGTTTATTTTCTGGTGTTAAATTTTTTGAGTGATAGAGCCACATCAATATTTATAGCAGCTCAACACACAATAGCTACACTCTGTAACTATGCTTGGTGTCCTTCTTCACATGAATAAAGAAAATGTGTGTGTGTGTGTGTGTGTGTGTGTGTGTGTGTGTGAAGGAATATTACACAGCATTAAGGAAAAATAAATTATGGAATTTGTTGGCAAATAGATGGGGTTGGAGAATATCAAGCTAAGCATAATACTTCAAACCCAAAAAACCAAAGGTTGAATGTTTACTTGAACATTCGAATGGTAATTGACTATAAGGGGAGTGTGCTAGGGAAAAACAGTTTCTATAGATTAGGTAGAGGGGACTGTAAAGAGGGGAAGGGGTATGGGGTAGAAACAATAGTAGAGTGTAACAGATTATTACCTCAGAATATGAGAAATTATACTCCATTGTTTATGATTTATCAAAATACATAAATGCATGCTGCTGTCATGCATAACTACTTAGAATTATAATTTATAATAAATTTTGGCTTGACCCATAATAATAGCACCTATTTATGGTGAGCACTATGATACTTTCATACATTCATACATTGTGTAATTTTAAAACCAGAGCCATTAGTACATCTAACACCTTAGGTGTGAGAAAGTGGGTAGAGATTGATAAATGTATCCCACATATTCTTATAGGAGTTTTGTAGATTCAGGTACCACATGTCAATCTGTAATTTGTTTTGATTTCTTCTTTAGTATGATGTAAGATAAAGTTCTAATTTCTTCTGTATATGGATATGAAATTTCATGAGCACCATCTGATGAGTAGACCGTAAAAGGAGTAAAAGACTCACCTTTCCCATTACAATATCTTGGCATCTATAATGAAAGGGTGATCGTGGAAGTATGGATATATTTCTGGATGAAATAAATTAAAAGAGTGAGAGTTTGATTGTGTATGTATGGACTTCTTTGTGGATTTTCCTTCCTGTTTCATTTGTCTGTATGTTCACTCTTATTCCAGAATCACAATGTGTTAGTTACTACATGTATGTAATACCCAGGAAATTTGATGCCTTCTTTGTCTTATAGAAGTCTTCATGGCCTCCTTCTGTAGCTTTGAATAGTATGGATATTTTAATAATATTGTTTCTCTCAATCCATGAACATAGGATGCCTTTCCAACTATTGTTAACTGATTTAATTTCTCTCAACATAGTAAGATATTTCAGGGTTAATGTCTTTGACTTCCCTTGTTATGTTTATTCCCATGCATTTGATTACAATTCATGCTTAAGTTCTTATTTACAGTTAAAACTTTTGCTCCTGGGAATTGAACACAGGTATGCTTTACCACTGAGCTACATCCAGTGTCATGTTATTATTTCTATGTTTATTACAGAAAGAATATATGATGTAAGAGTAAACATTTTAATTTTCAGTGGTACTAACTGCATTCATATTATTTTGGAACTATAACTACCAGCCATCCTCAGTATTGTTGATTTTTCAAAATCTAACTATGTCAATCAAGCCAGAATTTCCCATTGCCATTCTTTCCGAGTCTCTAAAACCTGCCACTCTGTTTTCTGATCTTATAAGTTAGAAGAATCTAACTCTCTTTTGTACATGTGAAATATTACAATAGTTTTTTTCTTTTGTAATACATTGAACTTGACACAGGGTCTTCAAGTTTCATGTGTGGTGAACCATATGCCATTATTTCCTTCCTGGTGAAAATCAAATAATTCCAGGCCAGACTTTGATTATAGATTTATCTACTTGGGACATTGTGTTGTTTTTAACATGGGCAACTGTAAATGATGCAACTATATGAATAGGAATACAAATATTAGTTTCAATCCCTGAATTCATTATTTTTCCTGTTGAGCACATGGAAATACAGTTAATGGACAACATATTAATTTATACTGATAAATCTTAACATGTTTAATTAGGGAAAAACAGACTACTGAGACTATTGACTTATAGTAGGTGCTGTACATTTTTATGTATATATCAGTATGGGCAAAATTAAGTCATGAAATTTAGATGCACCTCCCAATTATCCCTTCCTGATATCATGCAGAAATGTAGAATTTTGGGTCAACTCAGAGGTAAATGATTCAATTATCTATTACATATTTCCAGTCCACATGTACCAGGGTAAAACTATTTATCTAAAAATTATAAAACCATGTATTTATTTAACCTAGAATACACACAGACTATGTCATGATTACAAAACTGTTCAGAGGCTCATTAACAGAACTCATCCATCATTTAATAATTATATACTATAAGGATTTCAAAAATTCATAAATCATTTCAGTAGTGATTAACAACAAAGAACTAATTGTGTCAAACAACATTAACCTATGTAAATTTATGATTACACAAATGGTATGCCTTTACGCCATGTACAAACAGAGAAACAACATGTATCCCATTTGTTTACAATAAAAAAAGGGGGAAAAAAAGAACTAATTGTGGATAGCTGCTAACCACCAAGATGGGGTTAGAATGATGAACTGGGTCATTGTTTTGCATAATTCTTGAAGAGGAGATGATGCAGTCCTAACTACATGAACATAAACCCATGAACAACAGAATGGATTGTGTGTCTCTTTGTTCTGGGGAAGCAGTTAAAGAGAGGATGGTACTGTGAAGGTGCTGAGACTACCTCTTACACTTGCACAAGGGGGTCACCGTGTACCCACGTGAGAGACCCATGAGCCCCATAAAAGACACATCCCTGAATATTCCCAATGTAGAAAATAAATGCTGAATAAAATAACATATGGGTAAAATTGTGTAGGATTCAGTAATAAATATAAGACCATTCATATTGACCATTTAATTTTTAACAGCAGAGACTGAGAATTGAGCACTGACTGACATGTAGAAGACACACAGGTAAAGAAGGTACATGGTTTCTGATGTGGACTTATGTTTGAGCTTTGCCAAGCAGGAGTTTTTCTGGGACTGAGGTTGATCATCTGGGGTAAAATCTGCTGGCAGGTGACACAAATGGAGAATCCCCTCAACAACCTGTGCAAGTAATTTAGTGATTTACATTTGATGTCAATCCCCAAATACTGAGACATAAGAACATCTGTAGCTATCAGTTTCATGATGAGCAGCATCTCCAGGCAAAATGTAGTCAGGCAACCAATGGTCAGATCTGTGGGCTTGACCCTGTGCTGTAGAAATGTGAAGGTGTGGAAGAGAAAAAGGGTGTTGCCCAAGATCTGAAGCACAACATCAGAGAAAAATGCATATCTTACTTATGGTAATTTATTGGTCAAGGAATCAAATGGTGAGGAGAAAAGCAAGAAAAATTCTTTATCACAGATCTGGACACATCCATCAATGTCAGCATACACACAGCTATAGAGGATTCATATGGATCCTCTTGCTTCATTCCTTCCTCACACACTCCAGAAGGCATCGCCTCACTTTACTGATTAGGGAATAAATTTTTTTTCTCCATTCCTGGTCTGCCACATTGTATCAGGTTTCCTGTACCTTAAAAATCATATGTAGGGAGATCCAGCATGGCGGACTAGACGGTGATTATATCTCCCATTACTCCAGAACCCAGGATTCAAGAAGGGGAGGCAATGAGAGACTTGGACTAACAAAGAGCCGCAGGTTGAGTCTTTCGTACTGGGTGAAGTTCGGCCTGGGTGGCAGGCCCGAACAGGTGCAGCTTCTTGGAGCAGGACAGGGCATTTAGAATCATCCCCAAGCAGCCCTGCTCCCTCTGGTGGCAGGCTCGTTCCACAGCCAGTTTCTTGGAGCAGGCCGCCCAGTGAGAGCCTTTCTGTACAGAGTCAGCTCCAATCCCAGGAAACAGTGACAGGCCACGGCCCGGCCCGCAGGCGACTTCTGGGACCAGGGCAGGGCATCCAGAGAATTCCCCAAGCAGCCTTGCTCCCTGAAGCAGCAGGCTCCTTCCACAGTCAGCTTCTTGGTGGAGGCCACGCAGTGAGAGCCTTTCCGCACAGAGCCAGCAACCAGCCCTGGAACCAGTAGCAAGCTAGGGGCAGCTTTCTTCAGAAGCACTGCATTATCAAGTTCCTCCAAGACTTCAAGCTGCTAAAGGCTGGGAGGTGATATACTGGAAATCTACAGGTACACTATAAGCCAAAGAGGAATTCTGCAGTATCTCAGAATCCCACTGATAACTGACCAATATGAGAAAACAAGGGAAGAAAATGTCCCAAACAAACCTGGATACTATATCATTAAAACCCAATGACAGCACAGCAGAAGAAATGTCAGAAAGGGAGTTCAGATATACATAATTAAAACAATCAGGGAAGCAAATGAGGAGATGAAAGAGCAAATGAGGACATTGAAAGAGGAGATAAAAGAGCAAATGCAGGCATTTAATGATCACACCAATCAACAGTTAAAAGAGCAAATGCGGGAAGCAAGAGATCATTACAATAAATAGTTAGAGATACTGAAAAAAAAAGACAAAAAGAAATCCTTGAAATGAAGGAAACAATAAACCAAGTTAAAAACTCCATAGAAAGCATAACCAATAGGATAGAACACCTGGAAGACAGAACCTCAGACATTGAAGACAAAATATCTAATCTTGAAAACAAAATTGACCAAAGAGAGAAGATGGTAAGAAACCATGAACAGAATCCAAAAGAATTATGGGATATCATGAAAAGGCCAAATTTAAGAATTATTGGGATTGAGGAAGGCTTAGAGAAACAAACCAAAGGAATGAAGACAATATGCAATGAAATAATATCAGAAAATTTCCCAAATCTGAAGAATGAAATGGAAAACCCAATACAAGCAGCTTATAGGACTCCAAATATGCAAAATTACAGACCCACACCAAGGCACATTATTATGAAAATACCTAACATACAAAATAAAGACAGAATTTTAAAGGCTGTGAGAGAAAAGAATGAAATTACATTCAGGAGGAAACCAATAAGAATATCAGCAGATTTTTCAATCCATACCCTAAAAGCTAGAAGGGCCTGGAACAACATTTACCAAGCCCTGAAAGACAATGGATGCCAACCAAGAATCTTATACCCAGCAAAACTTACTTTCAGATTTGACAATGAAAAAAAATCCTTCCATGATAAACAAAAGCTAAAAGAATTTACAAAAAGAAAGCCAGCATTACAGAACATTCTCAGCAAAATATTCCATGAGGAAGAGATGAAAAGCAATGATGCAAATCAGCAATGGGAGGAACTAGCCTAAAGGAAAAGCCAAATAAAGGAGAAACCAAAATCATGTCAAAAAGCAAACATGAGTCAAATGACTGGGAATACAAATCATATCACAATAATAACCCTGAATGTTAATGGCCTGAACTCATCAATCAAAGACATAGACTGCCAGATTGGATTAAAAAGAAAAATCCAACAGTATGGTGTCTGCAAGAGACTCATCTCATAGAAAGAGATACCCATAGAGAAAAGGTGAAAGGATGGGAAAAAAACATACCTGCACACGGACACAGCAAAAAAGCTGGAGAATCCATCCTCATTTCAGATAATGTGGACTTCAAGCCAAAACTAGTCAGAAGCGATAAAGAAGGACATTACATACTGCTTAAGGGAAGCATAAATCAGCAAGACATAGCAATCATAAATATCTATGCTCTGAACATTGGCTCATCCATGTATGTCAAACAAATCCTTCTCAATTCTAGAAATCGAGAAATAAACCACAACACAATAATACTAGGCGATTTTAACACACCTCTCTCACCACTGGATAGATATTCCAAACAAAAATTGAATAAAGAAACCATAGATCTCAATAACACAATCAACAATTTGGATTTAATGGACATATATAGAATATACGATCCAACAAAGAACAAATACACTTTCTTCTCAGCTGCACATGGATCCTTCTCTAAAATAGACCATATTTTATGCCACAAAGTTACTGTTAAAAAATACAAGAAGATAGAGATACTACCTTGTATTCTATCAGATCATAATGGATTGAAATTAGAAATAAATGACAGAATAAAAACAGAAACTTCTCCAATACCTGCAGATTAAATAATACACTACTACATGATGAATGGATAATGGAAGACATCAGGAGGGAAATAAAAAAATTCTTAGAATTTATCAAAAACAAAGACACATCATATCAAAATCTCTGGGACATTATAAAAGCAGTATTTAGAGGAAGATTTATTTCATGGGGCACATTCAAAAAAAAAGTAAAAATCAACAAATAAGTGACTTAACAGTACAGCTCAAAGCCCTAGAAAAAGAAGAGCAGACCAACACCAAAAGTAGTAGAAGACAGGAAATAGTTAAAATCAGAGCTGAAATCAACAAAATTGAAACAAAAGAAATAACAGGAAAATTAACAGAATAAATACTTGGTCTTTGAAAAAATAAACAAAATTGATAAACCCTTATCCACACTAATGAAGAGAAAGAGGGAGAAAACTCAAATTACTAAAATTCGGAATGAAGAAGGAAATATCACAACAAACACGAGTGAAATACAAAACATAATTAGAAGCTATTTTGAAAATCTATATTCCAACAAAACAGAGAACCTCGAAGACATCAAGTTTCTAGAGACATATGAAGTACCTAAACTGAATGAGGAGGACATACACAACTTAAATAAATCAATTTGAAGCAATAAATTAGAAGAGGTCATCAAAAGACTACCAACAAAGAAAAGTCCGGGACCAGATGGGTTCTCAACCGAGTTCTACAAAACCTTTAAAAAAGAGCTCATTCCAATACTCCTCAAAGACTTGACTTTCTGAAAGCTTTGGTTGTACCTAGCACACTGATGGTCACTGACAGTAAAGACTGAAGATCTGGTAAAGGCCAAATATTAAGCAAGATTCATCATAGCACTTTATGCTCTCTTTTATGAAATATGATTGTTTTTCTTTCTAATAAGAGATATTAGGTTGTTAAATGAGTGACAAAATAGTCTTAAAAGTTATTAATATCTATGTCAAGAAGTCTTTGTAGATGCTTAATAGTTATCTGAAATTTAATAAATGCCTCTTAAGACAAACATAAAAAATTCCTATGTAGACTGAGTCAGGAATACCACAAGTTCTTATCTAGTCTTAACAACTTACTGAGGGACCCAAGCAACTTACTGAAACCCTGTCTCAAATTAAAATATAAAAAGGGCTGGAAATATGACTCAGAGGTTAAGAATACCTAGGTCTCCTCCTTGGTACACACAATTTATCATGTGTCATAGTAATATTTTCCCATTTTTACCTCATCTTGCAGTTTTCAGAGGCTGTATCTTATTTGATTTTCATTTTTGTCATCTTGTGAATGGTCAGATACATGTTCAATGCTCTAAAATTTTTGGTAAATTCAAATGGGAGGATTGCATAACAGTAAAAAATTCCAGCCTTCCTGTAATGGTTAATTTGAATTGTCAACTAGATTAGATTAAAAGATGAAGATGATTAAGAGGACTTGGGTGTGTTCATGAGGGCATGTCTAAGAATGATTGGAATGTGGGATAGTTAACTGAAGAGGAGATGCTCCCTTAGCATGGGAAGAACCACCCAATAGGATGGTAGTTTGGGTGGAATAAAAGTTGGAAGAACAAGGAAGCTGATGCAACTTTGACACTTCCTGAATGAGTTCTTGATTGCTGCTTCAGTTGTCTGAGGATATTGGACACTTGCTTCTTCACTCTTCCAAAGTGGACTCTGCCAGTGATTCTCCAGGTAGTTTCCAGAAGACTTGGTCTCAGACTAGGGTAGCACTGATTCTCCCTCATGTTCTGGGACTTCCACTTCTTGGACAGCAGAGCTACAGGTTCTTCAAGCTCTCCAACCTGCAGACAGCAATTGTGGACTATTCAGAGTGTAAGCCAATCCCTTTTTATACTCATACTTTCTGTTGATTCTGTTTCTGTAGAGATCCCTGACTAATATACTTCCCAACCAATGAGTCTCAATGAAGTAGACAAACCATAGATGTGTGATTTCAGAGCTGTCTTCATTCAACTTTATTAACAGAGCAAGTATCTTTATATAGTAACTGTGTAAATGTTGACACATGTGCATTCTAAGGACACATTGTATGAATTTACAGGCATGATCTTCCATTTAGTACAAGTGTGAATATGAACAGTCAGTCTACAACGGGAAACTGGTCCACTTATCTATAGAATAGGGACAATCATATTGTCTATGTCCTAGAGGCATTATTTATGACAGAAGATGAATAAAATATACCAAATATACATGCTTTAGCATTCTAAATGGAGAAAAATTGAAAGAATTCCCTCAAAACACTGGAACAAGACAGTGATGCACTCTTTTATCACTTGTACTCAACATCATCCTTGAAACTCTCTCCAAAGAAATTAAACAGATATGAACAGAAAGAGAAAATCTCAAACTATTACCATTTGCCAATGACATAGTTCTATATCTAGAGGATCCAAAAGTTTCCACCAGAAAAATTCTATAACTCTTAAATGAATTCAGAACAGTAGCAGGTATAAAATAAAAATTCATAAATTTAATTCATTTCTAGTCATAAGTGATGAATCTTCTGAAAGAGAAATTCAAAAAACTATTCCATTCACAATAGCCTCAAAAAAATAAAGTGAAATACATGGGAATCAATCTAACAATAGAGGTGAAAGACCTCTACAATGAGAACTATAGAACACTAAAGAAAGAAATTAAATCAATCCTTCAAAATGGTAAGATCTAACATGTTCTTGGAAAGGCAGAATTTATATTGTCTAAATGGCCATACTACCAATAGTGCTATACAGATTCAATGTGATTTCAATTAAAATGCCAAGAGTAATAAAAATTACATGGATTGGGAACCAAAACAGGCAGGTAGGCCAATGGTACAGAATAGAGAAAACAAAGCCAAATCCACCTAAGTACAGTTATCTCATTCTAGACAAAAGCACCAAACACATACATTGGAGAAAAGGTATTCTCTTCAACAAATGGTGCTGGCAAAACTGTAAATCAATATGCAGCATTGTAAAATGAAACTACTCTCACTCTGCACAAAACTCAAAGTGGATGAAGAACCTAGGAATTGTACCAGAGATGCTGCACCAAACAGAAGAAAAAGTAGGCTCAGATATTCATCATGTTAGCTTAGGACAATTATTCCTTAACGATGCTCCCAAATTGTAACAAACAAAAACCATAATCAATGTGATCGATTCAAACTAAAAACCTCTTGTCAGCAAAGGAAACAAAAATGTGAAGAGAGACCCTACACAGTGAGAGAAAATCTTCACCACACACACTTCAGCTAGAGCACTAATCTCCAGAATCTATAAAGAACTCAAAAATTATAACACCAATATTATATATAACCCAATAAATAAATGGGTAAGGAACTGAGCAAAAACTTCCCAGAGTAAGATAGACAAGCGATCAGTAAACTTGAAAAAAGTGTTCAACTTCTCCAGTAGAGAAATGCAAACCAAAACTACCCTAAGATTTTATCTCTCTCCAATTAGAATGACTATTATCAAGAATACAAGCAACAATAAGTTTTGGTGAGGAGGTGGGTAATAGGTACACTCATACGTTTCTGGTGGGATTGCAAATTGGTGCAACCACTCTGGAAAGCAGTATGGAGATACCTCAGAAAACTTGGAATGAAAGTGCAATTTTACCCTCATATCCCACTTCTTGGCCTATACCCAAAGGACTTCAAATCAGCACACTACAGAGATGCAGCTCCATCAGTGGTTATAGCAGCCCAATTTCCAATAGGTAAGTTATGGAATGAACCTAGATGAATGGATAAGTAAACTGTGGTATATATACGCAATGGAATATTACTCAGCCATAATGAAGAATAAAATTATGGCATTTATTGGTAATTGGATGGAGTTGGATAATATCATCCTAAGTGAAATGCCAATCCCCAAAAGCAAAGGCCAATTGTTATCTCTGATATGTAACTGCCGATGCATAATGGGGGAGGACAAGGGAAGAATGGAGGAACTTTGGATTGTGTAGGGGGAAATGAGAAGAGAGGAGGGGCAGTGGAAAGGAGAGATGTTGGAATGAGACATCATTACCCTATGTACATATATGATGACATGAATGTTGTGATTATTCATCATGTGCAACCAGAGAAATGAATAGTTGTACTCCACTTGTGTACAATGAATCAAAATTTATTCTTCTATCATGTATAACTAAATAGAGCATACAATAAAAAGATACTCTAATGTGGAAAAAAAATACTATTTCAGAGCAGGGTGTGGTGGTACATGCCTCTAATCCCAGTGACTTGGGAGGCTGAGGCAGGAGGATTGTAAGTCCAGGCCAGACTCAGCAATTTAGACAGACCCTAATCAACTTAGCCAAACCATGTCCCTAATACAATATAAAAACTGGTTGGAAGATGTTAAGCACCCCTGGGTTAAATTCCTGATACACCCCCCCACACACACACACACAGAAAATATTCATCTCAATTACATCCTGTAACCATTAAAGTAAAAATATCCAGATATCTGACAAAATTTATGATATTTCATCAGGACAATTCATGTAACTGAGGAATGCTCTAAAAAAAAGTAATTGTGTCTGATACCATAGATATTTGGTGATATTTAGAGTAACTAGTATTTGACTTTTGGGGTAGTCCCACATATTTCTCTCTTTTCCTAATGATATAACCCTTTTCCTTGTGGTTTATCCATTTCTGAATTTTGGTGGTGAATGACACTATCAACCAGAGACAGGAATCAGTGCCTGTGAATCAGTTCTGGTCAGTTCAGCTCTGTGTCTTCACCATAGGTGGACACAAGCAGGGCTACTCAAAGTTAACAGCAAACATGTTCCATTTTTGAGGTAATAAAGTGGAAATGAGAGAGTCCTGGGGGGATGGCATCCATGGTTCTTACAGCACCTACTCTTGGCTAAGCTACAATCTACAGAAGGTACAGAAAATACGTCTATGAAGAGTCATGGCCCATAAAACTTTCTTGGTGGATTTGTGTTCAATAATAAAAACAGATCTGCAAATTCAAGCTTGACTTGAACGAGAGAAGTGAAGGAATGAACTAAAATGGGAGATTAACTGAGGCATCCCACAATTATTGAGGGAAGTTACAATCATCTGAATGCACAAAAATCTGGCTCATTCATGAAGGAGGCCTCTTTAACTTGTCACATACCCAATTATAGAAATCCCATTAGTCATGAATTATTTCTTTACTTCCTAATTTCTTCTGTCTTTTCTCCTACCCTGTTCGCTCCCTACCTTTCACTCTAGAAGTAGATTTTCCAGTTCAATCTCCATATTTTCTTCTCATGACCAAGATATTTAGAACTAAAATCTTACTGTGAGCTACATGAATTGTTCATGGGTGCCATTACTCTTCTCTGTTTTTAGTAGATACATCTCACAGATATATCATCTAAATATATTTACAATCAACAAACATTAAATAATGTTCTTAGTACACTTTATGGTAGGTCCTACACATTTGGGTATATTTGAGGCCGTCAAATCATTTGTTTTGATGGGTACCCAATTAAAACCAGAGGGTCATTATCTTGGAAAATGAGAGGTATAATCAAAAAGTTTTTTACTAGATGGTGTTTGTTTATTATAGTCTAAAAATGGAAAAAATTTCCTCTTTTCCAGTGGGGAGTTCCTTTCTGCCTTCAGTAAGACTGGTCTTGTCAAACATTATATACAATAACAAGTCTACTGAGACATTTATCATTATAAAGAGTAAGATAATTGGAATAGCACTAGGGAAAAAGGTCAAAGCAATCCTAGCCCCTGTCATAAAATAAAAACTAGTTTTAATCTGATTACCAAGGGGTATGGAAAGTATTTGAGATATTAGTAAGTAACATTCCAGGTGCATGAAATTGCTGTTGCAAATCACATCACACATGATTATTCACAATTAACTCCCATTATCTACAAGTCACTGTCAAGCAGTCCCCAAGCTACGTATGTTCACTGACAGGGCCATAAAGATCAAAATTGCAGCTTTCCCACTGCTGTGGAGGATACAACAAGCCTAAATGATTCTACAGTTTATTACCATCATAAGCAGCAAAGAGAAGCATAATGTCAGCTCTGCAGACACCTAGTCCCATAGGACGACATCAGTCAGTGGCCACAGGTGGTGGTTTATTGTGCCACCTGGAAGCTGATTCTGCACAACAGCCAAGTAGTGAACTTACATAAACTTTCATGAACTTACATAAAAGCTAAAAATAAATTCATCACAAACATTTTTCATGTTGAAAAAAAATTTTCAGAATTTAGTGTTTAAATTTTTAATGCAAATTGTAAATGGTAATAGTTCATATTGTTTATGTATTTGAAGTAATCTGTGCTTCCCTTTTCACATGATTCTGTTGCATATACACTCTACTGAAAACCACCAAATATGCTCCTACAGTTTGGAGGTATTACTGAATTTATTTCCCGTAATTTCTCAATATACATCAGAGCCCTTTTGGCTGCCACATGGGAGTGCTCTGGAGTTTGGTGTTCTGTTTCCCTCTTTGTTGTCTTTGGCTACAGGTATAAAGAAGATGTTGACAGTTTGGATCTTCATCAGCCCCAAACATCCATCTGGTCAAGGCTTGATTTCCAAAATGGAGTTATTGGGATGTGGAGGAGCCTGTAAGTGGCAAGAATTAGGACATGAGTACGTGGCTTAGTGGTAGAGTCCTTGCCCAGCATGTTCATTGACCTGGATTCTATCCTGACTACCATAGAAAGAACAAGAGAGAGACAGGGAGAGATGAAACCCAGTACATCATTGGGAGCATACTCTAGTGGGATCAATAGAGTTCCACCCTTTTATCTCTGTTATTTTCTGGAATTTTGTCCCATCGTGCACTCTCACCACCCCAAAACAACATGATCAACAAATGATAAACCAAAACCTCCAAAGTTGTGAACCAAAAGAAACCTTTGCATATCTTTAAGTTGTTTGTCTCAGTTATTTGTTATACAAACAAAAAAACTGACTAACAGGACTTATTTAGTATTGAGTCACTTGTTAAATGTGGCTCTGGTTTGGTGCATGATGGCACACACTGATACATCTAGTTTCTCAGGAGGCTAAGGTGAGAGAATCACTTGAATCCCAGAAAATGTACCAAAACCCTATCTAAAACACACACACACACACACACACACACACACACACAAGATACACATATGCACACACACCTGACTGATTTAAAATCTTGACATTTAATAAATGTCATTAACTTGTGTTGAGCTAAAACAATCTCTGTTCCCTGTGTGCTTCCTTTCTTTGTGTCATCACTTGCTGAGTATAATGTAAAATTTCACCTCAAGTCCTTGAGGTCAATGAATGAAAGTAAACCTAAGAGGAAACATCAGAGTTCTGGCTATCACAGGAAGAGACTGAAGGGAAACTTCTAGCAACACTGGACATTCTGGAGGAAGACAGAGAGTCACTAACTCCCCCTTTTGGTGTGTCCTTTGTCTTCTTTGCAGAATGCTGGATTCCTGGGTGGATTCACCTCAGGTCTGAAGCCTTACTGTTTTACTTTGAGCTCCCTGATCTCTTGCTTTTGAAGTACCATGGGTTACTTTATGCTATCAGGAGAAAGTTCATCTCTGGACTTGTTGACTTTGTCAATTCACTACAAAGGGTAGCACTATTTAAAGTCACTAATGGGGGTGGGGAGATATAAGTTCATTGCATTAGACAAAGGAAAATAAAGGGAAAAGAGAAGAATGGAAAACATAAAGACAATACAATGAATGAAAATAACTACGTTCATATATGAATACATGAGCAGTGAAACTTCACAACATGTACAACCACAAGAATGGAGAGTTATAGTCCATGTATGCATGATATGTCAAAATATATTCTACTGTCATGTATATCTCAAAGGAACAAATAAAAATTAAAATGGAAAGTAAAAGCAGTTGCAGTTAATTTTCATTACTACAGAGGGAAAATTGCGACTTCCTATTCTGTTTCTTGGCGTGGTTTGTTAAGAAAAATCTCAAGATGTCTGTTCAGATCAAATAGGCAGTGCATGACAATTTGTTGTCAAAAATTGTTGACTAAGTTGCTCAGTGGAATCTGGTATGCACGGCCATGTCTTGGTAGCGTGGGCATCAGGGAACTACTCAAGCTCTAATCACTGAGGACAGAGATCTCATGGGTGGTAGGGAGGTACCAGAAATGCTGGTTAGCAATGAGGTGTCCACCAATCTGAATAGATGTATTCACAATGAGCTGCACTGTAGGAATAATGGGCAACCCATCACCATGGCATTGCCTTTTTGGGTTCTGGCCTCAGTTCTGGGGGAAGAGGGACAGGATTAAGTCCAGCAATAAAAGGAATGTGGCTATTAAACATTTAAGCACATAAACATGTTGCTATGGGAAACAGCTGTTCTAAAATGCCACATCACTGAATCCAGGAAAAAATGAGAAATAATAGGCCATGGAAACATTAAAGGTTGCTGGAGATTCAGGGAAAATGGGAAGACTGAACATCTATCTGAAGAAGGGGAACCTTGGTGTATTGAACCTAAACTGTAAGTCACTATGACAGTGGCTACTCAATAGTATGATTTTTGTTAATAGTAATAGAATTACAAACCAAGTAGTCTATATAATAATGATATATCAACATCAGTATTATTATGTTGGTCCAATAATTACAATAAATGCTACAGAAATGCAAGATGTAAATTACAGAGAAAACTCTGGTGAATAGGCACATGGGAACTGTGCATTATATCCTCATTTTTGTCCATGTGACTCTGATCTAAAAAAAATGTTGAACTGAAACAAGAAGAATATTGTCAGGAATTTTCACAGCCTCAGTCATACCCTCTGCAGAATGAACCCTCACCCAAGGAACACAGATGCCTTAATACTGATGATTAATAATGCAGAACCAATCATCCTAATTTTTACTGAATTTCCCTTTGAGGTTTTGGTGGCCTTTTCCTATCAGTAGGTCAAACAAATTAATCTTTTCTATTTACACACATTTTAATGAGATACATGAAGTTCTTAGGAAGGAAACATGTTTCTTATGTCCACATGGATGGTTCATCTATCTGATTAGTCATCTCCTGTATTATAATTAGTAATTCCTTAAATAGTGAAGAAAATGTGGCCCTAAGTGATTTTGCTACACTCAGGCTTGAGGAGAAATTTGCCTGAAGTGGTCCTAAAATATAGTCCAGCTAATGGGCAGGCATGGTGGCATATATATTTAATGCCAGAAGCTCAGGAAGGTGAGACAGGAGGATTCTGAGTTTCAAACCACCTTCAGCAACATGGTGAGGCCCAAAGAAACTTAGACTCTGTCTGTAAATAAAAAATAAAAAGTCCTGGGGCTGTGGCTCAGTGCTTAAGCACCTCTAAGTTCAATCCCTGGTAGCAAACAAGATAAAAGATATAGCTTCTCTTGTGACAGATTGTCTCATACATGGGGTAAGCAGCTCAGAGTCAAGACCGACACTCCAGGAGTTGGGTGGAAGCAAGCTTGTGTCAAGGAGATTTTAAACTCATTTATTGCAGGAACAGCTACACATTTTATAGGTTTCTTTCCCAATCACAATGCACCATGGAGAATAAGACCACCAGGTTCCTATACAGGTTCCCTTGGTAACACTGAGTTAATTTGGGGGAGCTGTGTACTTTCCTAAGTGGCCAAGGTGGAACGGTCCTCCCTGCAGATTTACACACTTGAGACATTCACTGCTGATGGACAAGAACTAGGATTTCTCCCAACAAAATGGGATGAAAGATGGTGGGTGAGAAGTGAAGCAGTATTTCTTTTAGCTCAGTTACTCAGTGGGAATACTGCTTCTCCCTGAGGTGGACAAAAATAGTATTGCACTGATATTCAATATTGGGCAAAGAGTCTGAGAAAAAGAGTTTGAGTACATGAAGTGAGTAAAGGAGACAAAATTAGAGAAAGCTGCTTTGCAGAAAGAGTGGAATTGCCATATAGGATAGAAAATGCTGAGAAATTCTAGAAACAGGTTTAGTGAAAAAAACCCTGAGTCTAAATGGACACATACTCTAGTCAAGACAGAGGATGTTTGACTCCTGATGTGGGTCCACAAAAGACACAATGAGCTCAGAAATCATCTGTGGGAAGCTGGGCCAGGTGCCAGGCCACATCTTGGGATTACCATGCACCAGTGCAAAAGCAATTTTGAAGTCAGATTTGGAAGTCTGCAAGTGGCTCAGCATGGCTTTATCTGAGACTAGTAAAGACTTAACTGAGCCCAGCAAACCATGGGAAAATCAGACCCACCTATTTCCTACTGTTCCATGTGGCAGCTCACAGGTATAAGATATGGAAAATGACAAATCCCAAATATTGTAGCCTGGGAAAAGGGAGTGAGGAGGAGGGCCACACATTGATGGCATTGATTTATTTTCAGTGTATTCTTTCTCACTGACAGGACAATCCTTAGAAAGAAGTGACCATTATATAGTGGCAAGACAAGTCCTGGGAAGGAGACATCCATCAAACCTAAAATGACAGTCTTTGAGAGGAATCCAAAGCATTGATCCTTCCCTTAAATAAATCCTTTCCCAATGACAGTTCAATGGGACCCTGAAGGGAAAGTGATGCTGACCCCAGACCCTCCATTTTTTCCCAAGTAAAAATATTTACCAGTAAAACAAACTTCAAATTCTCAAAAACCTGTTTCCTGAATGCTCAACTGACATGCTCTGTCCATAACGTCACCTCTCAGTGTAACCTATTAAGCACAGACTCCCATATTGGCCAGTGGCTCATTTTCCATCAAGAATTTGGGTCCACCAGAGGATGGAGCTTTTCCTCATTTAATGCACTTCATCATTGATTTTATTGAGTAATGAAGGCTGTGCTGATCCAGAAGTTTGCAGCTGGCTCAGTCATTCTCTGCTAATATTTTGATTCCCCAACAAGGAAAGAGAAAAAGGTAATATTTAGTCATTCCCTGTATCTCTTTTTTTTTGCAGTGCTGGGATCGAACTCAGGGTCTATGTGCTTGCAAGGCAAGCACTCTACCGACTGAGCTATCTCCCCAGCCCCATTCCCTGTATCTCAGAAGCCCATTCACTCTCCCCACAGTCAAAGTTAAATAACTGATGAACCCTGAAAATGACCATCCAGTACTTTTGTGACTTTCTGAACATTGGAGGTCACCCCAGCCACCATCAAACTATGACTGAATCCCCAAATTCACTGTGCCAACCCACTCTGAAGAATGTGGGCCCTTTATGTCCTCTGAAGCCCACTCTAGCTGAGCAATTACCAACATTTGTGTGATAAAAATTTGGTTTGTGGGTGTAAGGAGGACCTAATGCAAGTTAAGGCACCTTGCTAGGGCTGTTCTCTGGTGATGCATGAAGGTCTTATGTCTCACATCTGGCTCTGGCACCTCACAGGGGTACCAAATATCAACCAGCTGATAGATTATTGCAGATTTATGCCACATGGAAAGTTCAAGGATTTGTGGCAAATCCTTTATTGGGATTAAAGTTGTCCCATTTCTATTTCCTCCCCTCCACAATCTACCCTTCCCCACACACCCAGCAAACCTCATGGATCCAAGACATCTGCCAATCTGTTCCTGCCTGCAAGAATGGCCTCCCCATTCTCCCCAGAAAGGTAAGACTCTATCTATCTGGGCCTCCAGAAGATAAGTACCTACCCTTTAGCTAGCCAGGATCCTGTGTTTTCCCTGCCATTAAGATTGGGTGAAGACTTTCCCCTAATCCCCAGTGGAAAAAGTCCAGTGCAGTGACTGGCACACCTGTGGCATATGAATCCAGACAATGCTCAGCCCTCCAAACATCAATTCCATTGAGCCTCTCCAAACATGGGACTTACCCAGTCATTTCCCAGAGACTCCAAGTTGAACTTTCTCTTTACCAATTTTAAGAAATCTAGGGCTGGGGATGTAGCTCAGTTGGTAGAGTGCTTACCTCACAAGCATAAGGCTCTGGGTTCATTCCCCAGCACTGCAAAAAAAAAATCTACTCTGAAACTGACCTCAATATTCAACCCCTCCTCAGACTCATAACTCAACTTTGGCCATAGTACAAATTAGATAACCATTACACATGTCACAAGAACAGAATTCTTGATAAAGAAATTCTCCAGTCTTTGGGAAAATATTTAATACTCAATGGCAAATGATTTGAGGTTCCCTACCTTCAATCTTTGTTTTTCCTTCACTCAAACACCAAATATACTACCCTACACCTTCACAATTTTACTGATATTCTCTCTCTCTGACCAATTTATCAGTAGGTCTGCATTTGATGCCATAAAAAGCATAAATAGTTATAGAAGGGCACCAAGTCTTCCCAGAAACAATTTCTAGGTACTGCTTTCATGACCTGTAACAATAAGGAAGATGAGGCCAAACAGGAGAAAGAAATTCATCTTAAACTAAACCCCAGTTCTGAGCCTCAGTCATCCATAGCCTTAAAAAAGTCACTGCTGTTCTTGTTCCCACAGTCCCTCTAATAAACCCCCTGAACCCTGTTTCTGATGTGGGTGGACTGTATGTTGGGCAAAATCTTACTATATCTCAAGAATCCCATGAAGTCACATCCCCAATGTGGGCAATGGGGATGCTGGAAAGAGGACTGTTCCCAAGGAAAAACAACCCTTCCCTCAGTGCAGCCTAATTTCCAAGTCCCATAATATATCTGGGGAGCTCCACATTATAGGGATGGTGAAGAGCCAAGCACCTGGTTAATATTACATTTCTGAAGAGATTTTAAGGGTAGAATTATCTGGCAAATGTTCTCCCTTACTTAAAATAATTATCAAAAGTGTAATTAGTATCTTACATTCTGAGTGAGGTCTCAGCCTCAAGTCATGTAAAAAAGAGCCATATTACAAGTCCCTACCCTCAGCTTACACAGCAGCCTCATCTTCAAAGGTAATGGAAGATGTTTCATAATTATCTGCAACCAAATCTGGCCAGCCTGATTACCAACCAAGGTCAAAAGGGTTAAAGAGCCCTAGGCATTAATTTCTCTAGCCAGTCCATGCTGAAGCTAGCATTGGAATGTAGACAGCAGAGGCCGGCAGGCTCAGCCAGAGACTGATCTGAGACTGAACAACAAAACGGTCAGTTTCACTTCTCTCTGGCTTCTCTCTTTCACACTTCCTCTCCCTCTTTCTCCATCTCTCATTCCCTCCTGTTGCTTTACTAAAATAATAGATGGCCATGCCATTTTTTTCTCTATGGTTCTTGTTAATTTCTATATACTCTCTCTCTCTCTCTCTCTCACACACACACACACACACACACACACACACACATATATATTGATTTGAATCTGGCACACCAAGGTTAATGTATTTTTTTGATCAGAACTATTTTATCCAAGTATGAAGTTGTTGATTTTACACTCTGCTTTGTTCAGAGGCCAATTGGCAAAAGTTAGTTCTCAATCTGATAGATTTTAAAAGAATATAAGGCCTTTGTCTGTACAGGTTCTGGGCAGTCAAGGACCAAAAGAGTGAGCAGAGGCATGGGGAAAATAAAGATCTTCTGTTGGAATGGCTTAGAAACACTCTGCAATCTCTCTGTCCTTGAGACCTGGGAGACATTATCTTATTAGAAAAATATTTGGTAGTAGTGGACTCTGAATAGCAAGCAAGTTATATGATCTGCACATACAGAAAGTTAACTGCACTAATGTAACCTAATGTAACTGTATATAACCCTGGAATATTCTTCATATTAACTGTCTTAACTGACATTTTTACCTCCTATTGCTTTCCATTGAACTCTGGATTTTCTTATTTTGTCAAGTCTTCCTTATCCTTCTTCTATATTCTCCTTTCCACTTTCCAATGGTCTTACTGTCTATACTGATGGGGGAAAACATTGGGGTGTGAAGTCTACATTCACTGATAAAAAATTGACTGATTTTTACACATTGCCTCAATCTTCTCCTCAGTGAGCAGAATTAGCTGCAATTATTTTGGCTCTTTGTATATTTCCCTACACCTTAAACATCATTGCAGACTCTCAGTATATAGCCAAACGGATGCCACATATTTCCTCTGCAATTTTGTCACCTCATTTGGATCCCTGTTTATCACTCCTTAATCTCTTTTATAAGATCATATGGCCTCAATACTTCTTGCTCACATTTATAGTCACACTAAAATTCCTGGAGTGCTCACTGAAGGAAATATTCTTGCTGATACTGCTATAAAATCAGATTATCCTCAAAGCAAGCTCAGCAACTGAGCAAGGCCTTCAGCAACTTAGCACAAGTCCAGAGAACAGAAACATTATTTGGAATTTAAATTATTTTTCTTTATATCATTTCCATTCATGAACCATATATATGTATATAATTCATAAGTCATTATGACCATACATACAATGATAAATACAAATTTCCTCCTCTCTAGGTTAGACAGCACTACTGCAAGGAAACTCTGCCTTAAAATAGCTGAAGCTGAAGCTCTGAATTCAATTCACAGCAATAAAAACACAAAAATTAAAGCCAAGGTGATGGCACATGCCTCTGAACCTGAGGCCAGTCACGCAAATTCATGAGACCCTGTCTAAAACATTAGGAAGGAGTGGAAATTTGCTTCAGTGTAAAGTGCCCTTGGGTTGAGTCCCTAGTGTTACAAAACCAAAAGCAACAGCCCAAAGTCTGTGATCTGTTCTCATTAATTCCTGGGTTGGCCACATTCTACTGTCACTCAGAGGTGGTTCACTAGGCTCAGAGTCAGGGGGCGGGGACTGAAGCCCTGTCCAATCAGAGGCACTAGGGCCAGAACCATCCAATCTGCATGTAGCCAGCGAGGAGGGCTGGCTTCTGAAACCTAGCAAGGGCCTTGGTCTCAGAGCCGCCATTCTCCGGATCCACTTCTGGCTTTTCCTCCTGTGCTCAGGAGCCCCAGGTTTCTGTGCGACACAGGGAAGGAGAGACTCAGAGGAAGAACGCGGGGCAGAGTGAAGAGCAGGAAATGGTGAGTGTGCTTCAGGCAGCTGGAGATGGGGTGAAGCCCAAGTCCTTGGGACTGGCGGTGGCAGGAGGGGAAATGGCGGCGGGGCTGCTCCTGGTCCTCTCAGTCTGCCGCCACCATCTTCCTCTGTGGGGCTCAGCTCTCAGTTCCCACATCTACATCTAGTGAGTCCGGTAGCTGGACTCTGTGCATCTTGTCACATGAGTGCACGGTGTTCTCATCCTCTGCCTGAGGCCCCATGAGGACATCAGGGTGCTGGCAGCCCAGAGTTCCTGGGGTTGAGAGCAGAACTTGCGGAGTATTATTGGAGGAGGTCGAGGGTGTCCCTGTGCTGGCAGCCCAGCATCTCCTCAGGTTGTGTGCTGTAGACTGAGAGGATGGTGAGAGGAGGACCCCGACTCCACGGTGTTCCTGCATGAAAGGAGCTGTGGTCTCTAGAGGCCTGGGTTCCTCCTTCCTGCTGAACTAGCTGAATATTCAGGAAGCAGCATCTCAAATCCAGAACCCTGGGCTCCATCCCTGCTATTCCTTGGTCTAGGCATGAATTACTAAATTTTATTTTTTGATTTGTTCTTTTCAGTTGCACATGAAAATTCATTTTGGTATGATTATTGAAGCATGGAATATATCTCTAATGAGGTCCAATTTCTTCTGGATGTTCATGATTGTGAAAATACTATGGTGTATTCGTGAGTATATACAAAAAAATTTTCTAAATTTTCAGCTACACTTCACATTCCCAATGCCAATTTTCCCTCTCAACATTATCAATTTGTTTCCCAGGCTGTATTTCAATTTGACAAAATATATTTTTACTTCTTGAAATATTGAATGGCACATGTTGAAATTTTTGTTTCATGTTTGTGAACAATTTATGTGAGAAGGAAACAGGGAAGTATCACTTGAGCATTTGGACAAACTGTGCGTGCTTCTCATCCCTCTGTCTTTGAAGGCACAGACACATTATCACAATATTTTGTGTTAAGATTCACCAGTGAAGAATTGACTGTGTGATCCTTGTTATCTCAACCTGTCAAGTCTTCCTAGTCCTGTCCTTCAGAAATGATCGATATAAGATGCCCACATCTGCTGTGTCCATAACTCCATGGGGTATGTAGTGAATTTCAACCTCTGAGTCTTGTCCTCTTGGAGAGCAGTTTGAATTGTTGGGTGGAGTCTCTCAAGAGAGTAGCTGGATGCCCTAGAACCTGGAGGAATCTCTTGACATTAAGTGATTCTAAATATTATTCCAGTGGCCCAGGAGGCTGAGGCAGGAGGATCACAATTTAAAACCAGCTGCAGCAACTTAACCAGGCACTGAGCAACTCAGCAAGACCCTGTCTCCAAATGAAACAGAAAAATGTGCTGGAGATGTGGCTCAGTGGTTAAATGTCCTTGGGGTTATTCCTCTGTATCAAGGAAAAAAATTTTTCTAAAAGACTTTTTTTTTCTTTTTAATTTTTGCTACCATGACTAGTGATGCAATGAAAATGGAGTTCAGCTACTTCTTTGACAGAATGATTCCAAGACTTTTAGATGTATACTCAGAATTATAACTGAATCACATATTTCTGATTCAGTTGTTTTTAAAATGATTTTGCAAACTATTTTTGAAAAAAATGCAACCAAATTTATACTCTCATCAACAGCTGTACAAAGGTTTTCTTTTATCCATTTCCTTATAACCTAGAGCTTGTTTCATTTTTCATGTGTTTTATAATATCCATTCCTACAGCTCTGTTCAAGCTGCAGGAAATCTGTTTTTCTGTTATCTTTAATCCCTGATGCAAGTTTGTTAGATCCCAGACTTCTAAGATGCCACTGTATGCTGTAAATAAATAGGAATCTGTGATATTCAACCTTTTCTTCTGCAACTGCTGTTGGGGATTTTCATCCACATATGTGCTTGCAAGGCAAAGCCAATTGATTTGATTGTAATCTCTGGAGATTTGAACATGTTCAGTCACATTTACTCCAGAGATTGGAGTTTAAGTTTGTAGTCTTTTGAAGGAAAAGTATTAGTTAAACAGTCAGTTCCTCTATAAATTCTAGGAGTAATTGTTAGACCTGGAGGTATTCCTGGGGTGAGTAGTGGAAGAACAGTAATCAGGAAGTGAACTATCACTCAGGCTATCAATGGCATATTGTATTTCCCCCTATTAAATGCATGAATCAAGCTAGATAGAAACTCTGGTATCAGCAATAGTAGATGGCAGAATATTCTGTCAAATTTCTTCTAAGGAGAAACTCACACCTTTGACACATAACTCCTCTTCCCTGATCCCTGTTGATGAACTCCATGGATATACTTGAATATTGATAGAAAATCTGCATTTTTTGTGGTTTGATATTGTATATACTAGTTGCTTCTTTTTTTTCTGATAAAGGGTCAAAGTTTCAATACTAAAGCTGAGAAGGGAAAAACAAAGATAAAGAATTGTTGAAATTTGCAGAGGAAAAAGAAAATAGCAGCATTTGGCAACAATTCAGAAATCAGGATACATCCAAGTTTCTTTAGAAAATACCCCCAATGACTTAGTTAAACCAAGGTCGATTTCTTGGTCACACTAATTATTCGGTGTGTGTTGGGAGGAGGCTCTACTTATTGTGGTCACCCAGGCACCCAATGTGAGAGAACTCCACCTTAGCGTAGCTGTTTCCAACACGGAGGCAGAACATATACTGTATGGAATGATCTAGTCTATTTTGATATTATGGGCAGTGGAACGGAGCATCTGTTCATGGTTTGTTGGTCAAAGTAAGGCACAGATCACTGTCTTAACCTCTTTTATTTTCCATTTTCAAAACCCCTTATTTGGATCTTTGGAGATTTGAACATGCTCAGTGAACTTTGACCCCAGAGCTTGGGAGTTCAGCATGTAGTCCACAGAATGAAAGATGTTAGAGATGAGCTATCCAGTGAATAGAAAAC
>NW_025920726.1:0-30370 GCF_902686445.1 Sciurus carolinensis | reverse complement strand
TGAGTTTAACTATTTCCTGTCTTCTACTACTTCTGGTGTTGGTCTGTTCTTCTTTTTCTAGGGCTTTGAGCTGTAGTGTTAGTTCATTTATTTTTTGAGTTTTACTTCTTTTATTAAATGCGCTCCATGAAATAAATCTTCCTCTAAGTACGGCTTTCATAGTGTCCCAGAGATTTTGATACGATGTTTCTTTGTTCTCGTTTACCTCTAAGAATTTTTTAATTTCCTTCTTAATATCTTCTGTTATCCATTCCTCATATAATAGCATATTGTTTAATCTCCAGGTGTTGGAGTAATTTCTGTTTTTTGCTCTTTCATTTATTTCTAGTTTCAATCCATTATGGTCTGATAAAATACAAGGAAGTGTCTCTATCTTCTTGTATTTGCTAACATTAGCTTTGTGGCATAATATATGGTCTATTTTAGAGAAGGATCCATGTGCTGCTGAGAAGAAAGTGTATTCACTCTTCGTTGGATGGTATATTCTATAAATGTCTGTTAAGTCTAAATTATTGATTGTGTTATTGAGATCTAAGGTTTGTTTATTCAATTTTTGTTTGGAAGATCTGTCCAGTGGAGAGAGAGGCGTGTTAAAATCACCTAGTATTATTGTATTGTGGTCTATTTGGTTTCTGAGATTGAGAAGGATTTGTTTGACATACATGGGTGAGCCACTGTTTGGGGCATAGATATTTATGATTGTTATGTCTTGCTGATTTATGGTTCCCTTAAGCATTATGAAATGTCCTTCTTTATCCCTTCTGATTAACTTTGGCTTGAAGTCCACTTTATCTGAAATGAGGATGGATACCCCACCTTTTTTGCTGGGTCCATGTGCATGGTAAGTTTTTTCCCATCCTTTCACCTTTAGTCTTTGGGTATCTCTTTCTAAGAGATGAGTCTCTTGCAGGCAACATATTGTTGGATCTTTCTTTTTATCCAATCTGCCAGTCTATGTCTTTTGATTGATGAATTCAGGCCGTTAATATTCAGGGTAATTATTGAGATATGATTTGTATTCCCAGTCGTTTGACTCATTTTATTCATTTATTTGCTTATTTTTGACACGACTCGGTTCCTCTTTATTTGAGAGTTCCTTTAGGATATCTCCTCCCTTTGCTGATTTGCTTCTTTGTTTTTCATATCTTCTTCATGGAATATTTTGCTGAGAATGTTCTGTAATGCTGGCTTTCTTTTTGTATATTCTTTTAGCTTTTGTTTATCATGGAAGGATTTTATTTCGTCGTCAAATCTGAAGGTAAGTTTTGCTGGGTATAAGATTCTTGGTTGGCATCCATTTTCTTTTAGGGCTTGAAAAATGTTATTCCAGGCCCTTCTAGCTTTTAGGGTCTGGATTGAAAAATCTGCTGATATCCGTATTGGCTTCCCCCTGAATGTAATTTGGTTCTTTTCTCTCACAGCCTTTAAGATTCTGTCTTTATTTTGTATGTTAGGTATTTTCATTATAATGTGCCTTGGTGTGGGTCTGTTGTAATTTTGTGTATTTGGAGTCCTGTAAGCCTCTTGAACTTGATTTTCCATTTCGTTCTTCAGATTTGGGAAATTTTCTGAAATTATCTCATTGAATAGTTTGTTCATTCCTTTGGTTTGTTTCTCTAAGCCTTCCTCAATCCCAATAATTCTCAAATTTGGCCTTTTCATGATATCCCATAGTTCTTGGAGATTCTGTTCATGATTTCTTACCATCTTCTCTGTTTGTTCGACTTTGTTTTCGATGTTAAATATTTTGTCTTCAATATCTGAGGTTCTGTCTTCCAGGTGTTCTATCCTATTGGTTGTGCTTTCTATGGAGTTCTTAATTTGGTTTATTGTTTCCTTCATTTCAAGGATTTCTGTTTGGTTTTTTTTCAATATCTCTAACTCTTTATTGAAATGGTCTTTTGCTTCCTGTATTTGCTCTTTTAACTGTCTATTGGTGCGTTCATTCAATGCCTGCATTTGCTCTTTCATTTCATCGTTTGCTTCCCTTATCATGTTGATTATGTACATTCTGAACTCCCTTTCTGACATTTCTTCTGCCATGCTGTCATTGGATTTTATTGATATAACATCCAGATTTGTTTGAGGCATTTTCTTCCCTTGTTTTCTCATATTGTTCAGGTATCAGTGGACTGCAGAGATGTTGCAGATTTCCTCTATTGACTTATAATGTCCCTGAAGATTGCTAGTGTATCCCCTCTTATCCTCCAGTAGCCTGAAGTCTTAGAGGAAGTTGATACTTCGGTGTTCCCCTAGGTAGCTGCCTCTCTAGGGGTGGTGGTCTTCAGGTGGGGTATATTCCCTGCTAGAGGGCAGAGGTGCCTCTACTTGTTGACCAATGGTCATCCAAAGGGGAGCTAGACTGCGTGCTAAGGCAATGCCTGTTTGGGCCTGTGTCTCTGGTTTTACTGTCTTTGTGGGAAAACCTCACTCGGCGGGGAAGACCCACCTGGTGGGGAGGTCTCACTAGTCCGTTCCCCTCCTAGAGGTTCCCCTCAGTCCACAACTACCGCCTGTGCAGGGCAGCCTTCCCAAGCAGCGTTTCCAGGGGCCTGGACTTACCTCCTGGGCTTGGGAGCCCTGTCCTTTGCAGACGAGTCTCCTTAGGTGGCCCCTCCTCAGAGAAGCTGCCCACAGTCCTGGAACCTTCGCTCCACCCCTCAGCTGGTCTCTGTGTAGCTCTTTCAAGAAAAGGTGCTTAGATCCCCGGCTCGGACCGTGCTTTGCACCTAATCGGCCTGGCTATGCGACCCCTCCTCTGAAGAGTCACTTGGAGCCTCGTACATATGCTCCAAGCCCCAGTGACCCGTCACTCGTCTCTTCCTCCAGGCAGGTGTTCTGTGTGGGCGCTTGGAGACCAAGCCACTCACTGCACACCTCCACCTCCTCAGGACAGCCCCCTCCCCGTTGTTCAGGCAGTTGCTGAATCCAAATAGTTCGCCACCCAACTCTTTCTCTGGCAGCCCCCGGAGCCCTGGCAGATTGGTCCAAAAAACCAAAAACCAAGCGGTGTGCTGCTCGGCCTCCTCTGCAAGGTTCCCCACTTTCCGAGCTCACTGTTCCAATGAGGGTAGATGTGTCTTGCTGCCTGGGCAGGGCAGCCTTCCCAGGGGCCCAGACCTACCTCCTGGGCCTGGGAGCCTCACCCTTCGTAGACGAGTCTCCTTAGGTTGTCCCTTCTCAGAGACGCTGCCTGAAGTCCTGGAACCTTCACTTCGCCCCTCAGCTTGTCTCTGTGTAGTTCATTCAAGAAAAGGTGCCTAGGTCCCTGGACCGGACCTTGCTATGCACCTAATCGCCTGGTTATGCGACCCGCCCTCTGAGCAGTCACTTGGAGCCTCGTACATATGCTCCAAGTCCCAGTGACCCGTCGCTCGTCTCTTCCTCCAGGTGTGGGCGCTTGGAGACCAAGGCACTCACTGCGTACCTCCACCTCCTCTGGGCAGCCCCCTCCCCGTTGCTCAGGCGGTTGCTGGATCCAAACAACTTGCCGCCCCACTCTTTCTCTGGCAGCCGCTGGAGCCCTGGCAGATCGCTTCAAAACCAAGCGGTGTGTCGCACAACCTCCCTTGCAAAGTTCCCCGCTTTCCGAGTTCACTGCTCCAGCGGGGGAGGTGTGACTTGCCGCCTGGGCAGGCCAGCCTTCGCAGGCAACGTTCCCAGGGGCCCGGACCTCCCTCCTGGGCTTGAGAGCCTCACCCTTCGCAGATGAGTCTCCTTAGGTTAGAGAATCTGCCCGCGGTCCTGGAAACTTCAATCCGCCATTTTTCGCTCCGCTTCGCTGTCCGTTTTTACCGCTCCAGCGGGGGAGGGGCGACCCGCCGAGTCACTGTACTTCACAAAGTTCTCTGCGTTCCAGGGCTACTGCCCATCGGGGATGCCTCCCCTATGGGAGAAACTCCCCCGGCGGCTTTGAGTTGGTCCCAAGTCACTATCTCCTCTTTTGAATCTTGAGTCCTGGAGCAACATGAAATGCAGCCGCCCTCTAGTCCGCCATCTTGAACCTCCTTAAAAAAAAGCAATTCTTTTCTTGGTTCTGGTCTCCAAAGGTCTTCACCTATGGCTATGTCACTTTTCCTAAAGAAGGAACGACAAGAGACAGAAAGCACAAATTTGTCAACAGTTTTTAAGAAAGACAGTTTTCATTACACTCAAATAAATGGTATAACAAGAGGTGACTTTGGAAAAGCCAGATTTGGTTGCCCTCTTCAGAAGGAATCTCCTGTGAAGGATAGGGCAGCCCTGTTGCCTGCAGGACCCAGAGCTGAGAAGATCCATAGTGTTATCTTACTGTTTCCAGAAGCACCTGGCTGATTCTTTAGCTGCAATCTGGAAGTTAATCTGATTTTTCTGCTGTAATAAAAGAAATATAAACTACAGAAGTGCAAACAACAGCAACAGTCAATGGGGAGGTGCTGTTCTGCCTCACCACATTTCAGCCAACACCCCACTCACTCATTGGCAGCAATTCTCCCTCTCTTAATGGGAAGAAAACATGGAGTGAATCTGCTTTGGGCAGAAAACAAAAACAAAAAAAATCATCTACAACTTCTGTAGTTTTCAGCTGCTATTATAGGCAGTGCCTTTTTACTCCCTCTGGAGACAGAATGGTTGTCTAATCTTTATGGCTCCCCTACTCTATGCATTCACTTTTAACTTCCTGCTTTTCCCTTAAAGTGAAAAACTCCTACTAAAACAAAAATGTCAATAACTCCCAAGCAAATTTTGATAGAAATGCCAATATACAGAACACCCTCCTTGCAGGAAATCTGTTCAAACAGATGATCCTACCCCTTTCTCTCCCTCCTCCCCACCTCATGGACTGGATCTTCAGATCCACAATACTGGTAGAATTTACTATAAAATCCCCATGCATGTTTTAAACTACTTTTCAATGAGCTATAGCTGTTTTAATTTCAACTACTTTTAAATATGGTTACAAATAGATCTTTGGCTTGGAGAATTATTATACTCCATCATGAAGATGCCTGTCTTAGACCAACCAATATATGGTCTGAATTATATAAAAATATAGGAAGCACACAATGGGGAACACATAGTGTCCACATAACCTAATAGGAGAATGAAAGAAAAGAGGATCAAAGGTGGAGTTGTGTGTGTGCATAAATATGTATGTATACATACATATATATATATATATATATATATATATATATATATATATATGTAATAAAAAGGAATGTTTTCACATTGGTTGGGGTATGAGAAATTGAACCTGGGACACTTACCTACTGAGCCACAAACCATTAGTTTTCATTTTGAGACAGGTCTCACTAAGTTTCTTAGGGCCCACTACTTTTCTTAAGCTGGTTTTGAACTTGTGATCCTTCTGCTTCAACATCCTGAGCCACTTGGATTACAGGTGAGTGCCACAGCACTGGGCAGAATGTTTTAACTTTTTGATGTGGTTCTGTCAAAAGTTATTCATCAAAATATACTAATCTTTCAATGGACACATCAAGATGACCTAGTCAAGTAGTTCTTATTTTAAAAGAGCTGATATTTAATTTTGCTCTGAATTCTCTTTTCACTTTGCTCCTGCAACACTTCCACTAAAACCTTTATTTAACTAGTGTCTGTCCTCACAGATTACCACCAAAAAGAGTATCTTTTGTCACCAAAGACCTTTTCTTCTGTCTAATGCTACTTTCTCCTAGAAAGATAAAGCAATGTTCTTTTTTTAAGTTACCTAAATCTCCTTTGACATTTCAGAAAAAATAGATTCCCATTCCATCCCTCCCAAAACCTATGGTAGTGGAAGGTCCTAGGGATACTAAAGAACAGAATATCTCATCTACAACCATCCAGTTTCTATTAAACCATGGTTTGTCAGGTGTTGGAGAACACAGATGGTATTCTTTCTGTTAATGAATCACTGGATCACAAGGAGCTACATCTGAATCTGAGAGAGACAACTGCATGTCACCCAGACATACAATTCAATTTGGGTGCAGTAGCCAGATGGGTTTGGGATTGTCATCTTTGGGGTAGAAATGAGCATATCAAGAGAAGAATTAACATTGAATATTAACATTGAATTTTAGTGTCTAGACAAGAAGCAGACACTGCTAGATACTCAGTAAAGTGTTTTCTCCTCTTTTTACCATATTATATATCCCTTTGGAAAGGGGCTGCCCAAAGAAGAACTGTATTTTCCTGGTTCTCCTTTAAGTTATGTGTAAATTTATGATCAAGTTATAACCAAGGAACATAAGAAGAGCAAATGTGAGCAGCTTCTACCTAACCTGTGAGGATTGTACTATTTTGAAAATATTAATAGCATGCAACAAACATAAAAAATGTTCAACATCTATAGTGATTAGAGAAATACAAATTAAAATGACATTGAGGGTTCATCTCCCTCCTGTCAGAATAATAATTATCAAGAATACAAGTAAGAATAAATGTTGACAAGGATATGGTGAAAATGTTCACTCATACATTGCTCGGGGGACTGCAAACTGGTGCAACCACTCTGGAAAGCAATATGGAGGGTCCTCAGAAAACTTGCAATAGAATCACCATTTGACACAGTTATCCACTCCTAGGTTTATACCCAAAGGATTTAAGATCAACATACTATGGTGACACAGCCACATCAGTGTTTATAGCAGCTCAATTCACAATTGTTAAACTCTGGAACCAATGTAGATGTCCTTCAACAGATGAATGGATAAAGAAATATGGTATATATATACAATGGAATATTACTGAGCCATAAAAAGAATGAAATTATGGTATTTGCAAATAAATGGATAGAAATGGAGACTATCATACTTAGTGAAATAAGCCAATCCCAAAAAAACCAAAGGCTGAATATCCTCTCTGATATGCAGATGCTAGCACACAATAAGGTGGGGAAAAGGAAAAATAGAAGTACATTAGATAAAGGAGAATGAAGGAAAGAGAGGGGAATGAGAATAGGAAAGACAGTAAAATGAATTGAACATAACTTTTCTATGTTCACATATGAATTCATGACCAGTGTAACTCCACATCATGCACAAGCACAAAGATGGAAAGTTATACTCCATGGATGTATAATATGCCAAAATACATTCTAGTGTCATGTATAACTAAAAAGAACAAATAAAATATTAAATTAAAAAATAAAGAAAATATTAATAGCAGATAATTTCCCAGACAATAAGTGCAACTCTATGTGGTGAGGGCCAAACACATGTGCAGGATAGCCATTGAGTTAAAAAACAGTTACCTTTACCTTATTAGCAGAAGACCTAAGGTGGAGACTTAACATGGAAAGGAGATATGGGACTCATAAAGAGGCATGATGAAGAAGAAGGCAGGCACAACTCTAGCTCCACCTCTACAGGTGATGACATTAAGACACACACACATAATCTAATACATATGCACTTTTGAAATATTATGAATTAATATTTACATGGAAGTTTAGAAAAAAATTTAATCATCATGGAACTTATTTGATTTATATAGCTTTCATAGCAGGCAGTAGGAACAATCTAAGCAGGAACATTTAAAGCTTCAACTCATACATCATGTTCATAAACATTCCAAAACAAAGCACATGGGTTCTGTCCATTGAGAGATACAGAAAGTCACATGACTAAGGGTCTGGATGCACAGTAATCCTATAGGGGAGAATACGGAGAGTTGGGAATAGGAATACAATCTACCAAAGTTGGCTATGCATGAACTGTAATGGAGTAGATAAAGCACACTCTGTGATTCTGTTTGCTTTCAGAAACATCTATGGGTCATGAAAATGGGAAAAACACTATGCCTGTGGACTTCACAAGCTAATGAGATTACCATGGAACCTCAACCATGAAGGGTAATTCATGATCTCTTGAGTGTTTACTGGTGAGATGCAGACAGTTGAGTGACCTCCAGATTTATTTACAGCTACAGTATTTTGGTCTTTATAATATCCTGGAAATTCAAATTTGTGTTTTGTTGCTTATTTAAAAAAAAAAAAGGTGGGACTGCTGTTATGGATCACTGGTAGAGCACTTGCCTAGCATGTGTGAGGCTCTGAGTTCATTTCTCAGCACTGCATATAAACAAATGAATAAAATAAATGTTTATCAACATCTAAAAAGTAATCTTTAAAAAAGTGGTCATTTAGTGTTCTCAACAATGTTATAGGACAACTACTATTGTCCTCACTATGAATTATTATGCATCATGGGTCTTTTGAAAGCACTCTCAGATTATTTAAGTCCTCTGAGGTTGAAGATTATTTTACATGCCATTTTTGAGCATTTTTGGGTATCAAAATGGGAAACTTCCTTGGCTAAATGTTACAACTGTACCTCAGGAATGCAGATATATGTACAACAGATATGTTCATTTTTGAAACCTATGACCAAGGCTTTTTGAAGTTAGGGTATAAGATGGCTTTGGGTTCTTATCAACCCAGAGGAAGAGGAAGATCACAGTGTTCTTAGGATTTCAGTGTAGGCTAAATCAGGAGGAAAATTTGACTTTATGCAATTTTACTGCTGAGATAACCTGCTCCTTACATGGAAATATGTCAGAGAAGTTAAACTCCAGCAGTAGTACACTCAAAGTCTTCAGGGACTATATAGGTAGAGTGCATAAACACTTTCCTGCTGGATCAAAAAGAGTGAAATTGCTTGTAACCAATTTGAAAAAAGAATTAAATAAGAACAACAACAACAAAAAAGCAGGGCACAATGGTACAAGTTTGTCATTATAATTACTCAGGAGGCTAATGCAGGAAGATCACAGTTTGAGGCCAGCCTTGGCAACTTTGACAGACTACCCATGCCCCAAATAAAATAAAATAAAAAGGAATGGGGATATAGCTCAGTAGGAGAGTGCTTGCCTAACACATAAAACCTTGGGTTCAATACCAGTACTATAAATAAATAAAATAGGAAAACAAGAACTGCTCTGTCAAGCAAAATACACACAGACAAGTTTCAGTGCAAAGCTATCTACAATCTCTGACAATCTCTGTGTTCTCAATAAATTTCTGATAACTTTTTAGTGTGTGTCCTTACCTTTGGTATTGAAAGGGAGTGACAATCCTCAGAGTTGACTGGGCAAGTGTTCTGTAAAGCACTTCCTGCTATACTTAAATGCACAGTCTCATTGGTATATCTTCTCAGGCTCTTGGGCTCTCTGGGTTTTACATTTATTATATAAATTTGATGTCTAAGATATATAATTACATCAAAATCAAGTGTAGTTTTTCCTTGCTTGGGAGAAAGAAAACCCAAATTGCTTTCAACTCAGTGTAGGGCACTGACCTAATGCTAACCTTAGCCCAAAAGTCCAAGTTCATGAATTCAAGAAGAGGTTCTGCTGTGGTCACATCTTTTACTGAAGCTCCATATCTGACTCCCTAGATGCTGCCAACTAGTACCCTATTTTAATCCAGTAGACCAAGAACAAAGTGGACAGCAAATATAACCTGTTCACTAACCTGTGCTTTAATCATTCTTGTTTTGTTTGGGGTTGATGTTAAGATCTATCAAAGGCATGATTTGGATACTGTTAATGTTACTGGGTTGTTGTTGTCATAGGGCATTCCCTTTTGTGGAGGAATAAAACAGAATTAATACAAGCATTATGACTATATAACCTTAGCAATGAATGAAAAAGGAATTGAGCTAGACCTAATTCTGGCAGTTAACACTGACTAACTAGAAAATATTAAAAAGTTTTTCTAAATTTTTGTGCCTTAGCTTGCCCATTTGTTAAATATTCTCTCTTTTCCTCAAGATTATAACAATCATAGGTCCTATATTTCTGAACTGCTCCAAAGGCCCCTCACTCAAGCATTTAACAATACTTTCTCAGTGCTACCTATGGGCCAGACACTGTTCTAGGTACAAATTCAATACATCCTGAAGATGAATTTATTATCTTTCCTCCCTCAAACCAGTTTTTATCTCTTATAATCCCTCAGTGGTGGCACAAACATCCATATCCCAGGCTAGACACCTGTGGGAATCTCTGTCACATTCAACCATGTGCTTATCAATGGCCAAATCCCTTCAAGTGCATGTTCACTAATTTTTTTTTTCTTTCAGCAATAGAGATTGAACACAGGTTCCCAAAAATGCTAGGTAATTGTTCTACCATTGAGCTACTTATCTTTTAAATTCACATACCTTTTATTTCTTTTTACAGTCATTTTTATTTTGTGATAGTCTTACTAATTTTTCCAGGGTTACCCTGAACTTGCCATCCTTTTATCTCAGCCTCCAACATGGCTGGGATTACAGGTGTGCTCCATTGCACCCAGCTCTGTCACCAGTTTTTAAATATATTTATTATCCCTTACAAATCTTATCTCAATGACCTTGCTTTTATGATACTTTTGACCTATATTTTCTTCCTCTGATTTTGCAGTGCTGGTTTCCCATCATTCATACCTTAATTTGAATGTCATCTTTCTAGTGCTATCCTCTTCAACTTGCTCTACTCAGCTGCTATGAAGCCCTATTCTCAATATCATTACCTTCTTAGCACTATTATACCTGATAATTTATTTGTACTTTCTTTTCTTTTTATACTTCTTCACCACTAGAACCTGAACTCCACAAGTACAGGGACCTTTTCTATCATGTTCACCTGTATTCTAGACACAGGGGATATGACCAACTTTATTATCACTCTATTGTATTCATCTGGCAAATATCCAACCCTGGTAAGACTCAACTCTTACTCTTCCCCACCTGCAGCCAACACACACCATGCTGCCTGGTCTCCTGATCATCAACTTCAAGTGACCCTTACTGCTGCTTGGCAATGGTACCATATTCCTCTCATGCTTTTACTCTTCACTTTCCTAGACAACTATTTCACATCTTTCTGTCCTCAAACCCCCAACACCCCTCCCACACAAGCTCACCAGATGCCATTTTTTCTTATTTCATTAAGACAATAGAATCAGGAGAGATCAGATGCTGTCACTACCAAATCTATTTTCATAATGTACCTTCTACTGTCTAGGCCAACCCCTCTACTTGTAAATTTTTAGATCCCACCTCCTCTCACTCAAGAACATTACCCTGGTATCATTAGATTTTATCTCCACTGGATCATTTGCTCTAACATCACCAAACTTAAAACAAAATAAACTGCCCTTGACCTCGTAGTTACTGCTGCCAATTTTTTGCTTCCTTTTACATCAAAACTCTTCAAAAGGGGTGAGATAGGCTGTCTCCACCTTCCTTCCTCTCATTCTCTTTATTTAATCACTCCAGTCAGGCACTGGACTCCTTGCCAAGACCATTGGAAACCATAATGTTGATCAATTTAGTGCTTATTTTCTATCCTATCTTTACTCAACATCTTAACTGCATTTGATGCAGACAATCACTCTTTAAATCCTATTTCATTTGGCTTAAGAAGTATTATATTCTTAGTTCTCATACTATTTCACTGGCTGATCTTAGTCTCTTATGCTGCCTCCTCTTCTCAATTTCTAAATATGAGTTGACCAAGGATTAGTCTTTTTTTATAGTTCCAGTCATGGTCTTGGGGATATTATAACTTAAGCTCCATCCTAAAATTATGACTTCTTTATCTGTGCTCAGTTCTAACCCTTTCCCCTTAACTCTAGAATAGTCTATCCAGTTAACTATACAAAACCTGTACTTGGATCTGTATTACTGTCTCATTATACTCTGTCCAAAATTGAATTGTTTTTTTCTCAACATGAATTCCTTTTAAAAAAAGCTTTCAATACCTATATTTTACAAATTTTAATGGACATAATAATTGTACAAACTTACGGGACACAGAGACATTTAATTATGTGTATACAATGTGAAATAATCAGATCCGGTAATTGATTTATTGATCACCTCAAATATTTATCATTTTATTGTGTTAGAAACATTCACTATCCTCTATACTACTTTGAAATATTCAGTTATCATCAACCATAACAACTCCATTGTGCTAGAGAGCATTAGAAATTATTCCTCCTATCCAGCTGCACCTCTGTGCCCATTAACCATCCTTTCTCCATTCCCCTCTCCTTCTCACTCTTCCTAGAATCTGGTAATCATTATTCTACTCTCCACTTCTATGACATCAACTTTTTCAGTTTCCACATTTAAGTGAAAATATGCAGTGTTTTTTTGTGCATGACTTATTGTCAGGGGTGGGCTCTGAGGGCCCCAGAGCCGCACTGTGGCCTAATCTTAAGATGGCGTCTGGCAGCTTGCCAGACATAGCTGCACTCATAAACAAGTTTTAGGAAGTAACTCTGGTTGGCTGTTGTACATGAGGCAATCCTGGTGTCTGCCTGGAGACTGTTCCTTGATAGGCTGACTTTCCTGGTAGTCTACTCTCTGATAGGCTGATGTTCTCAATATAAGTCGGAGACTTGTGGAATAAAGCCCCCTTTTTTGGTGCCTGTGATCAAGAAAAGCGTACGCGTTGTGATTGCGCACCGCCTGCGGGCGGTGGGCGATCATAAGTGGTGCCGAAACCCAGGACCCTCGAGTTATAAAGAAGAAACTGATCAGGTAAACACAGGGAAAGTAAAGTACAGTCTGGCCAGGTTAAAGTTCGCAGGGTAAGCGACAGTTAAAGTTCACAGGGTAAGCGACGAGTTAAAGTTCGCAGGGTAAGCGACGAGTTAAAGTTCGCAGGGTAAGCAACAAGTTAAAGTTTGCTTGATAAGCCACAAGTTAAAGTTTACTGGTTAAGTGACGAGTTAAAGTTCGCTGGATAAGCGACAGAGCTAAAGTTCACGGGAAGCGACAAGTTAAAGTTTGCGGGGAGCAACGGAGTTAAAGTTGGCAGGAAGCAATGGAGTTAAAGTTCGTGGGAAAAGTGATGAGTTAAAGTTTGCAGGAAAAGCAACAAATTAAAGTTCACAGGTAAAGTTCACGGGAAAAGTGAGGAGTTAAAGTTCGTGGGAAGTGACGAGTTAAAGTTCGCAGGATAAGCGATGGAGATTGAGTGTTTGTAAGTGCTTTTGCTTTAGTTTTGCTAGTTAAAGTGCTTTGCATTGTTAGTTTAATAGAGAAATATGGGCACTGAAATGTCACGAATGCACATGGAAGGTCCCTTAAAGGATTTGCTCTGGGCCAATGGAATTCCTCTTGAAACTAAAACAGCCCGAAACTTTTTACGCACAGTGGAAGATATTGCGCCATGGTTCTTGGACAAGGGATTACTGAATATCCCTCAATGGGAGCTTCTAGGGGAGGATTTGAGAGTGACAGAGAGAGTAAAAACATTACCCCAGGGAACCATGGCCATATGGATGTTAGTTAGAGGGTGTTTAGATACTCCTAATACCAAATGCAGAGAGGCAATAAAACAAGGGGAAGAGGTTTTGGAGGAAATAAAAGAGGAAAGGTCTAAAGCATCAGAAAGGGTGTCAATAAGATCAGAGACAGACAAGGAAAATGAAACTGGGTGTGAGGATAGTTCAGATGAAGAGGAGGATTTACTATATAGAACAAAAAATCTTGCTATTACAGGATCTACTAAATCAAATGTAGCAGTTAAAAGGAGAACTCATAGACTTACACCGTCTGCTCCCCCACCATATAATTATGAGCATTTAGGGGGACAAAAATGTTATTGTAGCCATCCTAATTCCAATTCAACAGGATGGGACTTCCTACAACAAGATGCAACAGCATTCCCAGTGTTTGAGGATCAAAATAATCAGAGATATCATCAACCTTTAGATTTTAAATTAGTAAAACAGTTAAAAGAGGCTGTAATGACCTATGGCCCCCAAGCAGCCTTTACTTTATCACTTGTAGAATCCATAGGGGGAATGAATCTTACTCCTGATGATTGGGGTAACATGGCATGAGCCACGTTGTCAGGGGGGCAATATCTGGTTTGGAAAACGGTGTGGCAGGAGCATTCCAATGATACTGTACGCCCCAATGCTGCAACAGGAAATCCTCAGTGGAATTTAGAGATACTTATGGGAATGGGAGTATTTACAGGACAACAGGCTCAAATTGGCTATAATCCTGCAGTGTACATTCAGGTTTCTGCAGCTGCTGTAAAAGCATGGAAAAGTATACAAGGGAGTGGGGACTTGCAAGGTCAACTGTCAAAAGTTATTCAGGGATCAAATGAGCTATACGCTGATTTTGTAGCAAGGTTGATGCAAACAGCAGACCGCATCTTTGGGGATGTGGATCAAGCTATGCCCTTGGTAAAACAGTTAGCTTATGAACAGGCTAATAAATGGTGTATGGACACCATTCGTCCCTGGAAAAATAAGGATTTAAGTACATATATCAAAGTGTGTAGAGATATCAATGAGACTGTGATTCAAGGAGAAGTTATGGCAGCAGCCATTGCACAAGGATTACAAGGTCCTATAGGAGGGCCTCCAGGAACTTGTTTTTATTGTAAACAACCTGGACATTTCAAAAAGGACTGTCCACAATTAAGGGACCCTAATCGACCCCCTAGAAGACCTAAGCCTCAACGTTGTCCTAGATGTAGAAAAGGTAATCATTGGGCATCTGAATGTAGATCTATGATAGATATAGATGGAGTTCCTCTGCCCCCTCATGGACAGACAAAAAACGGGAGTTGGGGCCCAGCTCCCCGGGGCCCCTCAAAAGTATACAGGGTGATTCAACAGGTACACAGGACTCACCAACCGTTGACAAGCCAAGGAGAGCCACCACAGGGAGCGCAGGATTGGACCTCTGTGCCACCACCAGAGCAATACTAACTCCAGAAATGGGAGTCCAACCTATCCCTACAGACCTAAAAGGTCCCTTACCTCCTGATACTGTTGGAATTTTATTAGGTAGGAGCTCTAGTGCACTCAGGGGACTTATAGTTATCCCTGGAGTTATTGACTCTGATTTTACAGGAGAAATTAAGGTTCTTGCACATCCTCCTCAAGGAATTATCTCCATATCACCTGGGGAGCGCATAGCTCAGCTTTTGATTATTCCCAGCCTTCATAATAATTTTCCATCAACCACAGCAACCAGGGGAACTGCAGGTTTGGGATCTTCTGGAGTTGATTTTGCCTGTCTTACCATGGACTTAAAAAATAGGCCAATGCTTAAAATAAAGATTAAAAATAGAGAATTTTTGGGACTCCTAGATATAGGAGCTGATACTAGCATCATTACCCTAAAAGATTGGCCAAAAGAATGGCCTCTACAAGTAACCGAACAAACCCTGAGGGGATTGGGTGTAGCTACTAGCTCACAAAGGAGTAGTTCTGTATTGACATGGAAAAACGATGAGGGCCAACAGGGAACATTTCAACCTTATGTCTTAGACCATTTACCTGTTAATTTATGGGGCAGAGATATTCTCATGCAAATGGATTTAGTACTCACTACAGAAGGCCATTATAGCCAAGAGGCTCAAAATCTAATGGTAAAACAAGGTCATAAATGGGACAAGGGGCTTGGCCGCTATGGCCAGGGAAATACCCAGACAATTAGTGTTAAGGGAAATCAAGGTCGCCAAGGCTTGGGTTTTTCCTTGGGGCCACTGAACAAAAGTATGTAAAAATAACTTGGAAATCCAATGCACCAGTGTGGGTCTCTCAGTGGCCCCTGACATTAGAAAAACTTAAAGCGGCCCAAGAACTGGTATGACAACAATTAGAAGCAAATCATATTAGACCTTCAACTTCTCCTTGGAATACCCCTATTTTTGTCATAAAAAAGAAATCAGGAAAATGGAGGCTCCTTCATGACTTAAGAGCTATTAATGCTACTATGCAGTCTATGGGGCCAACTCAGTTAGGGCTTCCAGTCCTTACTGCTTTACAAAAAGATTGGCCTACAAATAATTATAGACATAAAAGACTGTTTTTTCTCTATTCCATTACATCCTCATGATTGTGAGAGATTTGCTTTCACTCTCCCATCTCTAAATCATCAACAACCTAATCAACAATATGAATGGGTTGTTTTGCCACAAGGTATGACCAATAGCCCCACTATGTGTCAAATTTATGTTGATCAGGCATTAAAGCCCATTCTACAAAAATACTCCAAACTTATTATCTATCATTATATGGATGATATATTATTATGCCACTCTGAGGAAGATATTTTAAAGGATATTTATTCTGAATTAATAGAACAACTCAAATTATGGGGACTCATTATAGCCCCTGAAAAGGTTCAAGTTGGTACTACACAAGAATTCTTAGGAGCCCAATTAAACAGGGCTGTAGTAAAGCCACTAAAAACTGTCATCAGGGTAGATCATCTAAAAACATTAAATGATTTTCAAAAGCTACTAGGGGATATAAATTGGATTCGTCCATATTTGAGGCTTTCCACAGGAGAACTACTTCCTCTTTTTAATATCTTACAAGGGGATCCCCATCCCACATCTCCCAGAGAGCTCACTCCTGAAGCACATCTGGTTTTGAATATTATACAAAAAAGATTAGATGAGGCTCAAGTAGATCGTATTGATCTCTCTCAGCCATTACAATTCATTGTTATTCCTAACAAGAAACTACCCACTGGAGTCTTTTGGCAAGAGGGTCCCTTGTTTTGGGTCCATCTAGCCTGTTCACCCAATAAAACTCTCTTACCCTACCCTGAAGCAGTAGCTCAAGTAATCCTAAAGGCACTTAAATCATCTATCACAGTGTTTGGAATTCATCCAGCTACTATCATTATTCCCTATGATAAGCATCAACATTCTTGGTTATGTAATTTCATGGATTCTTGGACTGTTGTTAAATGCTCCACTCAAGCTAACTTTGATATTCACTATCTTAAACATCCTTATATACAATTTTGTAGTAATAATTCTGTAATATTCCCAAGAGTTACCAGACAACAACCTATTCCTAAGGCTCCTGTGATTTTCACTGATGGATCCAAAACAGGGACTGGAGCTATTTGTTATCAAGATAAAGTCCAAACATTCCTTTTCCCTAACTCTTCTGCTCAACAAACAGAACTCTTAACAGTTCTTGAAGTTTTTAAAATGTTCCCTAATATTCCATTCAATGTTTACTCAGATAGTTTATATGTAGTTCAAGCTCTCAGTAACTTAGAATGTGCAGGGCTCATTGCCTCAAACTCTACTATTTTTCATCCTTTATGGACTTTACAACAAATGATTTGGGATCATTATAATCCTTTCTTTATTGGACATATCAGAGCTCATACCAATTTACCTGGACCTTTAGCCCTAGGGAATAATGTAGCAGACATAGCAACTAAGGATCCCCACATTTTTTCTGCGTTTGAGGCAGCAAAAAATTATCATCAACAATTCCATGTTAATTCTACAACATTGAAACTGAAGTTTCCCATTACTAAAGAAACTGCACGTGCTATTGTTAAATCTTGTGGCCAGTGTACAGTCCTCCATCATCCACCTTCTATAGGAGTAAATCCTAAAGGACTGTTACCTAATCATCTATGGCAAATGGATGTTACTCACATTCCTGAATTTGGTAACCTTAAATATGTACATGTATCTGTAGACACATGTTCAGGTATCATCTTTGCATTGCTACACAGCAGAGAAAAAGTCAAAGATGTCATTTCCCACTGTCTCCAGGCTTTCGCAGCCTGGGGACTTCCTAAACAACTTAAAACGGACAATGGCCCTGCTTATACTTCAACCTCTTTTAACCAATTTCTCACTAAATTTGAAATAACTCTAACCACAGGTATATCTTATAACCCACAAGGACAAGGTATTGTTGAATGTGCACATCTCACCCTCAAAAATACTCTTTAAAAACAAAAAGGGGGAATAGGGGAGACCTTCAGGTCCCCTAAAGATAAACTTTCTCTTTGCCTCTTTATTTTAAAATTTTTAACTCTGGATAATGAGGGTCGCTCTGCCACTGAGAGACATGGCAATCATAAACAACATGATAGAGTGACGGTAAAATGGAAGGATGTTCTTACAGGACAGTGGAACGGCCCGGACCCAGTGCTTTACTGGAGCCGCGGCTCGCTTTGTGTGTTTCCACATGATAAAACATCACCTATTTGGGTTCCTGAGCGACTAACTTGACCAGTGCCAACGCTACCAACAAGTAACTCAGACTCCTGATGACCATGATGCTTGTAGCCTTTCCCCCCTTGAACTAACTTACAACCTCTTTTCAGTCTCTTAGTAGGAACAGTTCAATTATGTACCTTTCCACCTACTCCAGTTTGTGTGTTTCCCCCTTTTATGTTTCTGAACTAATGAAACAACCGCTTCTCTCAATTGTACTTCAGATTTATGCTATCTCTCTCAATGTTGGAATGCTTCTAGGTTCCCGCTGGCAGTCTTAATGTGTGTTCCTACCTTCCTACCAGTCCCAGTCTCTGTTATAGATGCGGGATTGCCAGTGTTACTGTCAAGAAACAGGAGAGAATTTGGCATCATAGCAGCTATGGTCACTGCAATAGTGGTTTCTGCAACAGCAGCACTAGCAACTGCCATACCTACAGCAACAGCAGTCAATCACTTGGCTGAAAATACAGCTGCAGCCTTACAGACTAAAGAGACCCTAAACCAACATCTAACAGCAGGCTTACTCCTTGTAAATCAAAGAGTGGACTTACTACAAGAACAAGTGGATATCTTGCAAGAACTTTTGGGACTGGGATGTGTTTATCCTTTAAGAGCAGTGTGTGTCACCCCTATTGCTTATAATAACCTTAGCTCTGTGGTTATGTTATCTAAAAATTGGTCATCTATGTTTGATACTCAGAGTCAATGCCACCAGGGTTCAGTTACATCGGTATCTGAGATATTCTCTTTGTTATCTAAAGCCCTGGGATTGACAAAACAGTGGGCTGGAACAGTAGCTGTTCTGATTATTATCTGCTTAGGGATAGCCTAAGTTATACGCAGCCAAATCAGAGCTCGCCAAGATGCCCAATGTCATCAATGGGCTATAGTACAGACATTGACAGTCATTGAGACAGGCACACCCACCCAAATATGGCTAAGCATGCTGGACCAGTAGTCAAAGACGGGTAAGATCCGTGGAAATGCATACCAACCTAAGACAGGGTTCTGACGCCTGGAGATCAGAATTCCAATGACGGGTAAGGATGTAATTTGCCATGGACAACCTAAGACAGGCATGGTCCCAAGTCATCTTTTCTTTATTTAAAGAATAAGGGGGAGATGTCAGGGGTGGGCTCTGAGGGCCCCAGAGCCGCACTGTGGCCTGATCCTAAGATGGTGCCTGGCAGCTTGCCAGACATAGCTGCACTCATAAACAAGATTTAGGAAGTAACTCTGGTTGGCTGTTGTACATGAGGCGATCCTGGTATCTGCCTGGAGACTGTTCCTTGATAGGCTGACTTTCCTGGTAGTCTACTCTCTGATAGGCTGATGTTCTCAATATAAGTTGGAGACTTGTGGAATAAAGCCCCCTTTTTCGGTGCCTGTGATCAAGAAAAGCATACGCGTTGTGATTGCCCACTGCCTGCGGGCGGTGGGCGATCATAACTTATTTCACTTAATGTCCCACAGTCTCATCTGTGTTGCTCTAAATGATAGAATTTCATCCTTTTGGGCTGAAAAATATTCCATTATATATATATATATATATATATATATATATATATATATATGCCATATTTTCTTATTCATTCATTCACAAAAGGGCACCTAGGTTGATTCCATATCTTGGCTATTATAAATAGTGCTGTACTAACCATGGAAGTGATATCTCTTTGATACACTGATTTCATTTCCTTTGGATATACACTTAGTAATGGAGTTTCTGGATCATATGGTAGTTCTATTTTTATTTTTTGTTAGTTTTTTTTTTTTTTGAGGAGACCCATAGTGTTTTTCATAATGGCTGTACTAATTTACATTCCCATCAGCAATGTATGAGAGTTCTCCTATGTCTGCATACTTGCCAGCACAAAAATAAACTCATGATGGTCCCCAAACTCTTTGTTCTGTATTCCTCCTTCCATATGACAAATCTATTCTACCACATGGTAATGTCAAATCCTTGAAGTCATCTTTTATTCTCCTATTTCTCACCAATTCTCAAATTGTGAATCTTCTAGGCATTACCTGTTCAATATATCTACTCACCACACCACTATTACCATGCTGGCTCCCATATTATCATCTTTTTCCCAGACTATTGCAATATCCTCCTAACTGAAGTCTCTGATTCTCCCCTTTAGGCTCATTTCATACAGCATTCAGAGTAAAACTTCTAAATGTTTTACATGACTTGCACACCTGGAATCTCTCAGCTAGTCTTCCTCAACTATATTTTAAATGCCAGACTCAATATATCAATGGTCTACTTAGCTTATAGCTAGGACCCCATCTCTGAAATGTTTAAGTTAAAAATAATCAGCATCCACTTGTTGAAGTAGCAGGTGGTTGATATCATTGCATTAGCAGATAAATATAGAGCATGAGAATCTGGATGGGAGGAAATAAGTCAAACAGAGAACAGGATGCAAAAAACACTCAGTAGCAGTTTCATAGAACAGAAGATAGTCCAGAGAAGCCACCAAAGGATATAAATCATAAGGTTTTGAGAAAACACCCAAATAGGGGAGTAAAACAGGGACTTAGGCTGCCTTTGCTAAAAATCCCTGTCTCTTCTCTTGGACTGGCTGATGCCCAATGAGTAACTAAAAGCAAGATAAAGTTTGGTATCTCTGTCTTCATTTAGTGTTTCTCTTTTATTACCTTATTAAACTTTGGGTTGGATTCCTGCTCAACTCTGGATCATATGATAGTTCTATTTCTAGTTGTTGTTGTTGTTGTTTTGAGGAGCCCCATAGCATTTTCATGATGGCTATACTAGTTTATATTAATCATTAAGCATATTAATCATTAAAGGAGTATTCATTTAAAGTTGATAATATGCTTCCTTCAAGGCCGAAGACATTAAGGTCAGAAAAACTAAGGTATTTTCCACAAACTGCCTGCTTTTACTGTGTCTTGTTCCATGGCCCTAGAGTACTGCTTAGAAGTCTTCAGTCATTACCCTATATTTCCCACAGTGAGTCTTTCAGGTAGATGAACCATGAAGAGATTGCCCTTCCTCAGAATGAGCAGTATAGTCCCATGGGAACTCAATTGTCCCCCATTCCAGTATTATAGATCTAATAGATACATAATCTATGAAGCAAGAGGAAATTGCCCCTGGAACTACTGCAATTTCCTCAACACCAGTAAGAATTGGTGTGTTCAGAACTCAAGAAAATGATAAACCACACCACAGTTTGACCAAACCTGCTTGTTACACATACATCTTGTCTCCTGCCCCAGTTCTTTCTCTATTTAAGCCAAAGCTCACATCAAACCTGAAAGACAGGACTGAGACACTTGACATCACTTGTCTTTACAATACAGCTACATTGAATAAAATTCCTTTCTTTCTTTTCCCCATTATTTTTTCCATTTGGTTTTGGGGCATTTCAGATTTATTAGCATTAGGCCTCTGGCATAGGACTTGGGTAACAGGAAAGGTGCTGCACAAAATCAATGTGGCCATATGCTGTGACAGAGCTTTTCTGTCTCAGCACTGATCTTAGCATTGATTACTACTGGATTTTTATTTTTTGTCTTTTCCTTTTCAAATATAAGCTCCATGAGATTAGTAGCCTCTATCTCTAGTATCATAAGGAGTGCTTGGCACATAAAGAAGGTGGCTCAATCAGTATTCATAAAGACTCAAGACACAAAATAAGCTTCATAAAACTATACTTTGTTGGAGTTTCTATGAAAAAGCAAACTAAATTAAACTCTTTTGTAGTTAACAATGAATTTATTGAAGGGGTGCACTTCTAAAATGGAAGCACCAAGATTAACTTACATGGAAATAATATTCTGATCATGTTACTTAGATAATAATAGTTTCTGACAGTAGGTCCAAATCTTCATCATGTCAGCTTGGGACCAGACTTTCATAACAATACTCCCAAAGTACAAGAATTAAAACAAGAATCAGTAAGTGGGATGAATTCAAACTGAAAAGCTTTTTCTCAGCAAAGTAAACAATCAATAATGTGAAGAGTCTACAGAAAATATTTACCATACATGCTTCAGATAGTTCACTAATCTCCAGAATTTATAAAGAACTCAAAAAACTTAACACCAAAAAAAAAAATTAACCCAATCAATAAATGGGCTAAGAAACTGAGCAGACACTTCACAGAAGATATACATTTGATTAACAAATACATGAAAAAATGTTCAAAATCTCTAGCAATAAGAGAAATGCAAATCAAAACTACTTAAATATCCATCTCACTCCAATCTGAATGGCAATTATCAAGAATATGAGCAACAACATATGTTGGTGAGAATGTGGGGAAAAAGGTATATTCATACATTGCTGGTGGGTTTGAAAATTTGTGTGGCTACTCTGGAAAGCAGTATAAAGATTCCTTCAAAAACTTGGAATGGAACCACCATTTGATCAAGCTATCCCATTCCTTGGCCTATACCAAAGGTCGTAAAATCAACATACTACAGAGACACAGTCATGACAATGTTTATAGCAGTTCAATTCACAATAGCTACTTTGTGGAACCAACCTAGATGCCCTTCAATAGATAAATGAATATAAAGAAATTGTGGTATATATTCACAATGGAATGTTATTCAGTCATAAAAGATGAATAAAATTATGCATTTGTAGGTAAATGAATGGAGTTGGGGAATATAATGCTAAATGAGATAAATCAAGACCAAAAAACCAAAGGCCAAATGTTTTCTCTAATAAGTGGATAATGATACATGTTTGTGGGGGGGTTAGGAAAATGGAGAAACTTTGGATTGTGTAGAGGGAAGTGAGGGAATGGAGGGGTCAGGAGGAAGGAAAGATGATGGAATGAGACAAATCATTACCCAATTACATGTATGATTACACGAATGGTGTGAATCTAAATGGTATAGAAAGAGAGCAATGAAAAGTTGTACTCCATTTGGTACAATGAATCAAAATGCATTCTGCTGTTGTATATAACTAAATAGAACAACAAAACAAGAAAATAATACAGTTTGTGTTCTCTGTTTTGCCAATTACCATTCAAAGTCATAGTAAATAGGACCTATTTATAGGGTTTTGTGAGTGTTAAATAAGAAAATATGTGAAAACTCCTTAGGGTAGCACCTAGAACTACATAAATAAATGCAATTATTTTGTTATTATCATAATATTTGTATTAGTGGTATACTCCATCATAAAATCACTAAAAATCGAGGTTGAGTCACCCTTAAGTTAACACATTGGTTAATCTACTCCCAATGGTTTCCTTGAAACATCCTTGGTGGCATAATATCTTTGGTGATTTCAATTCACTACATTCATAGACTTTCACCTGGCCTACAGCTAACAGGGTATTGGTCAGGGGATTTCAGAGTGTAAACCAATGTATCACTAGAGTCAACAGAATTGAGCACGCTCTGAGAAACGAGTAACCATTCCAGTACTCTACCCAAGAAATCCTGGACTAACCGTGAGGCTGACTCAGAGCTCCAGCTCCGAGTCGTCCACAGCGTGCACCCCCTGGTGACTGCGCAGCGCCCGCAGGGTCCTTCCTGGTGCAGCTGAAAGGCCAAGCACGCAGGGCCCATGGGCGGGGTCTCTCACGTCCAAATGGAGGGTGATGTGCCGGGCTTCTTACTAGCTCAACAGGCGAAGGGCAGACGAGAGGCTGTGCTGACGTGGAGGAGCAGGACTTACGAGAGTGCGGCCTGATGGGTAAGTGGCCTCCGGGCGAATGACTGCTCAGACCTACCAACTCCTGGGCATTGGCCTTTTGCCGGCCAGGTCATGAGGGCAGCTTTCCCACGGGCCCGGGTCCTTTGGTCTGCAGGCAGTGAGTGGGTGAGGAAGGTGCCAAACCTGAGTCTCACGCATGGAGGGTGGAGCTGGGCCTAGGCCCCATCCGGTGGCCAGGTCGGTGGGAGGGGAAACTTTCAAATGTGAGCGTAAAACGTAGGTCTAAGAACAGAGACTGCGTCCTGGCGCCCCAGGCTCTGTGATTGTCCTTCAGGTTCTGGTGGTTTGGGGGCCTGGCCTGGGCGGTTGCTTTGGTAAAACTCTAAAAACACATGTCCCACTTTTTATTTCTTCTCCGTTTACTGTGCAGGCGCAGTTGATGATTTGTCACTGGTTAATCACCCTCAAAGCTGTATTTTGACAAATGCAAACAAGCAAAAGTTCCTATGCTCCTTACTGCACGTGTTGTGGATTTCAGGTCCACCAGTCCTCCTTTTAGTCTTCTAAGCCTGGAGAGTGCGGGTAGCGACCCACAGCACCCACCCTCCATCCAGCCTCTCCCCATCTCCTTGTCCTTATTTATCAGACCCAGAATGTGGTGGTGCCTTAGCAAAGTGACAGAATTGTGCCCAATAATAATATAGCCATTTACTCATCATTTTATTGAAATGTTAGTGAGAGCATGCTATTGGGTGTTGGGTGCGGGAGACAACAAAGCTGAGATGGTCCCTGTCCACCGAGTTTCTAGATTAGTGAACAATGCTTTTCAAAGTATGAAAGCAAGCATTCATTCAGCTCATACTTATGCAGTAAATACCATGGGAGTGTGAGGTTTTGTTGTTCTCCGAAGGAAACCAAAGGTGCAGTTCTGTGTTCTCCTTAGAAGAGTGATGGATGCAGATGTATGGAGAGGGTGCATGTTTGAAGAGTAGGAGTATGGCAGAGTGTTTATCCAATCTAAGTACAAATTTTTGGACTGGCCTTTGTGTTCAGTGTATCTCAACTAAAGTGTAAATAACTAAGTGCTTGCCTATCAACAGTGTGTGCACTTTGATATTCAGCTACAGAGAAACCTACATGTGGATATGAGTTAATGAAATTGAGTAGATAAGAGGTTTGAAGATGAAGAGGATGAGATAGAATGAGTAAAAGCAGAAGTATATAGGAAAATTAGTGGGGGTATTTATCAACTAGTGATAAATACTGATGGTGTAGGGAAAGAAACAAACTAGAAGTAACCCAAGGCATAATTATTGAGTATTGTAACTTGTAATTCCTATTTGCCAAAATAAATTAATATTTTGGGAAATTAAACTTTGTGAGTTAAGTTTTTTTTTTTTATTTTCCTAATTCCAGAAGTAGTTTGTGTTCTTTGTAAAACATTTGGGGAAATAACCTATGCTTTTCTTTGTGCCAGTGCTTTCAGGTTGTTTCCTTGATTCCTGGTCATGGAGGTTAATGCTATTTTTTTTTTTTTTTTTGCGGTGCTGGGGGTTGAACACAGGGCCTTGTGCTTGAGAGGCAAGCACTCTACCGACTGAGCTATCTCCCCAGCCCCCAAGGTTAATGCTATCTTAATGAGCCAGTTCTATGGTAGTTATTCAGTAGTTGTACCAGGAAGTTAAACCTGGAGGCTACTCCTCTAGCCCTTCCAACAATTTTATGGTGACATAATTCCCTATATTAAATTATTTTCTGCCTAACTTTCTTGATTTTTTTTAAATTTTTGCAGTTATCTCAAGTATTAAATACTGTTATCTTGTATGTATGAGCTTCTATCTATAGGTGGATAGATAGATGCTCATACATTTCCATTCTTATCTCTGCTTCTCTGTTGAAACATACAGTCCTATTTTCATTTTGTCCTTTAGCATGTGTCACTCCACAGCCCAGTTGTGCTAGGTTGTGGAGAGGCCAGAGAAGGTGCTTGAGGACAGCATGGGAGACATGATTCATTGGGGAAGGCTTATAGCAGATCAGTGGCAGCTTCAGGAAGAATTCCATGGCAACAGACTGACTGAGAGCATCTGTGTCCCTTAAGGTGCTTCTCCAAGCAGTACATCTCTTTCTTGTGGTATTTTGCCTAGTGGCACTGGCCAAATGAGTGACATGTATCCTTTCCCACTGAGAACATGTTCTCAGTTCTTTGTTCATCCCCATTCGGGGGGCTTAAGTGTTAGACTGAAGAAGCAGTGACATCAGCATTAGTTTGCTTGTATGACCAGCATTCCAAGGAGAAACTGACCCAGTGTATATGCAAGAAACTAGCTTTTTACACATAACACTAACTTGCCCTAGTTCCCAGTGTGAATGAGAGAAATCCAGTGTCCTTTAAGATAATATGTATATGGACTTTCCAGATCAGGCTTGCTCTTATTCTTTCCTTAATTTTGGTAGGTTTTTGGGAACAGAAAGGGAACATTCAGGGTCATGGTGTTTTACTATTCCTCTTTTCTTTAGTAACAACACAGCACAAATGGCAAATTCAAATGGGTGCCATTAAGCAAGCAGGTAAACAATCCATGTGTTGTTAAGTTGCATCATTACTGGGAGCACTTCATTTCCAGGAAAGGACAATGGCATGAGCTGGGTATTAGAGAACAAATCCCAAGCTGAGTTTCTCATCTATCAATTAACACTGATTATATAACATTGACAGACTATTTTAGGACTTTGATTGGTGACCCAATCTGCACATAAAGTAATTTGGAAATCAGCTGTTTTTATACATAGAACTTCCCAGTAAATGATATGGGCAGTAAAGTTTGAGATTAAGGGAATGTAAACCATGTCATTCATTCAAAGTCTTAGAGATTAGCCCACATATATGTCTACTCTCTGGTTTTACTGTGTTTTTTATTTCTAGAAATTTATCTATACACTTATCAACTGGAGGGAGTCAACTGGCTCACCCAACACTTCCTCTGTCAGAATGGCTGCATACTGGGGGAGATGAGATGGGCCTTGCTAAGACCTGCCAGGTATGTTAGTGTGGAACAAGTACTTTTCACCTCCACTGAAATACCTCCTCACATTTCATTACCATCTTAGCTGTTAGCTACAAGATCTATTTTTATATTAGGATGTGAAATGCCTCACATTTATTAAGAGATCACAAACTTGGAGTTGATTTTACCAGTTTTGGGGGTGGTTAAGAATCATGTCATTACCCTTATTTTATCTGAGCTTTGACATCAGATAAAATGTGAGAAGAGTTAATTACTTGAGTTAGAAGTGCTGTTAATGGGCCCAGGCTTAGGACTTTTCTCTGTGTTAAGCATGTATACCTGCCCAAGGATCAAATTGACTCTAACATCCTTAGTAACACTTTATGGACTTAACTGTATTACTTCTAATTTTAATCTCCCTTCCTCAGTGGGGGTGGATTGGGGTGGGACTGCTTCCCCTTTTTATACTGTGATAGAGAAATGAAGAGGAAGTACACTGTTTTCCAAAATACAACATAGCCATCTAATGGTCTTAAAAGGGGTGAGGTATGGGGCTGGTGTTTTATCTCTGTTAGAGCACTTGCCTAGCATGTGTGAGGCACCTTGTTCAGTTCTTAGCACCACATATAAATAAATAAAATAAAGATCCATTGAAAACTAAAAAAAAATTTTAATAAAGTGTTGCAGGTGAGGTACAGCTTAAAAACCTGGAGAATCAGATGTGGCCTCCTTGGGCATTGATCAGTAGGTGCTGTGTTGAAATTGATGCTTCTGTCAGGATAATCAGCAATACTGCCCTGGGTTGACATATGTGGGCTTGGATTAATGGAAAATCAGTCACAACGCCCCTTGGGTTAATCACATAAGGATTACTTACCTGAAGGATTCCAAAGATATGCTGGTATAATTATAATATTTGTCACAGGCATCTTGATCATAAATTAGGAAGATGAAGACTTCCTAATCCCAAGAAAATTTTACCAGTGGTCCCTGGTGAGAATGAGCAAGGGTCTCATCATCTTTTTAGAAGTTCAATGTCCCCTCCAATGCTCACCTTACATATATAAATTTTGAGCTGGAGCAGTGCTACCTGGAGGCTTGTCTGACCACATGTTGAAAGCTACTTTTCTTAGGCCAGATGTACCTCATCAATCTTGGCATTATTCAGAACACAATATGACCTCTCAGTAAGGTCCCTTGAGATTTATCAGTGATTCCTGTTAGCTTTCTTGGGCAAAGAAAATGTTCCTGGTTTATTCCTGCACTGAGAAAAATAAAACTGGAATAAATCTCAGATTCCCAGAGGTGTCCTCCCTATAATCTCTTTTGTCTCAGTCATTGAAATTGTCCTACTGACTTCATTGAGAGCCAGAAAATTCCACTTGTCTTTTACTTTTCCAACTCTAGTTTAAATTATTTAAATATATACCAACTCCAAATCTGTTTGGGTAAAAATGTGTTTAGAATTTTTGCATCTACATTATGAAACATATCAGTTTGCATTTTTCCTTTCTTATATGTTTTTGTCTGGTTTTAGTATTAGGGTAAATCTGGCCTCATAGAAAAAATTGAAAAGTATTCCTCCTCAATTACCAGGAAGAGTTATGTAGAATTTTTACTGTTTCTTTTTTAGATGTTTGATAGAATTCACTAATGACTCCAAATTTATTTTGTAGACACATCTGATATTTGGTAATAAAAGGTAAACTTTTTTCTAAATTGTATCCTCAGGGAATGCTAAACAGAATGATTTTGATATAGTTAAGTCACATAATACAGGGTTGTTCTTGGCACACTTTGGACTGGGATAGTTACATAAGAAAATTATTTCCTTTATAAAATTGATATGATCATGTCAAAAATAGTGAACTGCCACTCTATCATCACAGCACTCTAACCACCTGCAAGCAGCAAGGTATGTTTTATATCAATAAAATTATAGTGCACATATAGCTCATATGGTTTCTTTTTGTTAATATACCACTGTCACTGTAATGTTGCATTTTATTATATTCACAATCATTTTCAACTGGCTGCATAAAATGCCATCAGGAGAATTTATTATTTACTTAAATGTTCTATTGATGAGTAATCATGAGTTCCCCCTTTTTTGGGGGTTACTTAAGCTAATTTTGATATTAACATCTTTGAGCATATAGTTTTCACAGAATTTTGAATATGATACCTAAGGCATATTTTTTTCCTCAGAAATAGCACAGTATTTGGGGATAAAACTCCTCAAGTGTTTTTGTTTATTGATAGTATTCTTTTTCCTTGTACATCATAACAACTTTAGAGTCATAAGTGCCTTCAGGCATCTCCTGAAGTATGCCCATGTGACTTTACAAAGTTACATTTTATACCCTTACTTCTTATGAGAATGATAATAAATTCTATTTTCCCCATTTGAATGTGTATTCTAGATATAGCATATACAAATATGGCATAACAAATTTCATTCTTCAGTATAATCATAAGGCACCAACTAAAAAAGACCAAGGGCTTTTATCTGTTTTTTTCACATAGAACTTGAGCCAATAGAAGGTACTCTATAAATTTTTACAGAAGGAAGAAAACACAGAAGGCAGGAGACAGTTGGGAAGGAAGGAAAGCACTTTCATCAGGGCAGCTGGGCCATTGACAGAGGCCACAATGTGTGAATCCTGTTTATAGTCAGGTCTTAGCACTTCTGGCTTGATGTTTTCAAGTATGCCTGCTCTTTTCCATCAGTTGGGTTGGTTTTATTGATTTCTGTTTTTCCTGACTTTTGTTTGTGTTAGAGGTTCAATTACATAAATATTGAGCCTTTTTCCTTGTTAACTCCTGAAGTAATCAAACACCATCAATTCCCTCAGCAAGCCCACTGAGGCTTACCTTATTTTGCTCTAGGAATGTACTAGTGTCCTAATGTGTGAAAGATTGTACATAATTTTTTTATGAGGCAAGTCATATATAAGAGTTTGTGTTTTCAACCCACAGCTGTGGTAACTTTGTTGTTTCTTATGGGAAAATGTGATAAAAACTGCCTTCTTGCTTTGTTCCAGATGATTGCTCTCATCATTTATTTGGCAGGAAGGATAAATGATGAAGGACCATTTCTGATTCTCTGTCCCCTATCTGTTTTGAATAAGTGGAGAGAAGAGATGGAAAGGTACAGAGTAGATGTAAGAGGACTTGTATTATTTATGTTGATATTTTTCTAGATGATATGTAAAATAGCATAAATCAAAATCTTGTCATATTCAATGTTTTTATTCCAGAATGCTTGAACCAAAACAGCATAGGTTAAGACACAGGATTTGATGGGGGAGGACCCAATGGATGTTACTGTTACCATTCTGCAATTTCAAGGCTAGTACTCACTTTTTTTTGTTCTTTATTTATTCATTACTGCCTGATTTTGAGATAAATAAATATCCTCTAGAATACAAATTAATGTCTTTGTTTCTTTTACATATTTTTGATATATTTTCTTAATGGCTGCCCTAGTGATTATAATATCTTCACTTAATATAATTTTGTACAGATTGATGCCAACAATTTCAATAGTATACAAAGCTTTGCTTCAATATAGTTTTCTATCTCCCTTCTTGGTTCTCTTATTGTCATATAAATTGCATCTTTATGTATCATAAATAAATTTTACTTACAAAATGGAGAAACTATCCTTCCCATAGAAACATAGTAACTAAAATGAGAAACATCATTGTATTTT